>NC_135235.1:182591907-182781907 GCF_051348905.1 Ranitomeya variabilis
ACTCTGTCTGACCGGATTTTCTGCAGTGTCTTTGACAACATCGGAATTGGTGGAAAGGTGTAAGCCAAGTTGAAGGTCCATGGATGAATGACAGCATCCATTCCCAGAGCACCCAGCACGGGGCTGAGGGAGAAATATGTTTCTGACTCTGCGTTTTGGGAATTCGCAAACAAGTCGACCTCCAGGGTTCCCCATCTCGAGGTTAAGGATAGGAAAACCTCCTGATTCAGGCACCATTCTCCAGGATGTACGTCTTTCCTGATGAGGAAGTCCGCTTTGGTGTTGTCTGAACCCTTCAGATGAACCGCGGAGATTGAAAGGAGGTGTTTCTCCGCCCAGAGAAATATCTGAGCTGCCACTAGTTTCAGACTGGTATACTTTGTGCCCCCCTGGTGACAAAGATAAGCCACAGTCATCACGTTGTCAGAGTAGACACGAATATGATGGCCTTGGATTAGAGGTGAGGCAGCTAGCAGCGCTTCCTCTACTGCCTTTAGTTCCTGCATATTGGAGGATCTGGAACTTATGTCTGTGGGCCATAGGCCCTGAAAATATGTTTGATCCTCCACGGCACCCCAACCTCTTTGGCTGGCATCTGTGTGGAGCACTTTCAGAGGGAGCTGATCCCAGCTTACCCCTCGCCGAAGGTTTCGGCCTTTTAGCCACCATGACAGGGCTGCTTTCACATGTTCGGGAAGATTCTCCTGGACAGGGTGTTCTGATACCTCCGAGAATGTAGGAGAATGTGAGTCTGGAGGGTCCGAGTGTGTGTCTGGGCCCAGGATACTGCTTGAATGCACGAAGTTAGGGACCCTAGAATAGACATGGATTCCCTCAGGGTTGGGGATCTTTGTTGCTTGAATCTTGAGATGCTTTGGCAAACGTCGCACTGACGATCTTCGGGAAGGAAGGACATCCTTTTCTCTGAATCCAGGAGAATACCCAGGAATTTCTTCCTCGTGGAAGGCTGTAGGTCCGACTTTAAGAGATTCGGGATCTAGCCCAGGGACTCGAGAATATCCAGAGTTTTTAATACGTCCTGATTCAGCTGAGATGTTGAAGAAGCCATAATAAGAAGATCGTTTAGGTAAGGGACCAGGCCGATTCCCTGATGAAGGAGGAAGATGACTGTTTCTCTCATGATTTTTGAGAATACTCTCGGGGCCGAGGATACTCCGAAGGGAAGGACGTTGAATTGGTAGTGAGAGATCTTGCGGTTGTGGGAGATTGCGAACCTGAGGAACTTCCTGTGATCCGGATGGATTGGAACGTGATAATAGGCGTCCCTTAGGTCTATCGTCGCCATCACCCAGTCTTGTCCAATTAGAGGGATTGCTGTTTTGACTGACTCCATCTTGAACCTCTGATACTTGATGACCTGGTTCAAGGGTTTCAGATTTATGATCCGCCTGCATTTCCCGAAGGGTTTCCTTATGAGGAAAAGGCGAGAGTAATGACCTCTGCCTAAATCCTGCTGGGATACATGGGAGATCACTTTCTCTCGCAGAAGTTCCTGGATTTGAAGGAGAAAGGAGTTGAGGAGGTCTGGGTGTTGTTCAGGGATAATTCTCAGGCAATGGGGGGGGCTCTCAAATTCCAATTTTAGTCCGAATTGTATCTTGTGAAGGATCCACTGGTTCGTGGATATGGACCGCCATTGGGTGAGAAACCGTGAGAGCCAGCTCCCGACCGAAGAGTCACTGTTTGTCCTGAGTCTGTTGCTGCTGAGGCACGAGGATGTTCCTGCCTCTACCCACTTTTGGGTAGCTCCAACGACCTGTTTTCCCTTTTCCCCTGAAATCCTTCTGAGAGGACTGGTCCCGGGGGAATGAAAAAAAAACGCTTTCTTGTAACTTTTTGTTCAGAAAGCGATTTCTTCCTATCAGAAGCCTTATCCAGGATATCATCCAGTATTGGCCCGAACACATGGTGACCCTGACAGGGGATGGTGCAGAGTTTTGTCTTAGAAGTAATATCGCCTCCCCAAGATTTCAGCCAAAGAGCTCTCCTGGCTGAATTTGAGAGGACTAGGGACCGTGCGGCCACACGAACGGACTTTCCCGAAGCATCTGCTAAGAATCCCGAAACCTTTTGTTGAATGGGAAGGGAATCCAGGATTTCCTCTCTGGAAGTACCCTGGGAGAGATGATCCTCTAATTTGGAAGCCAGAGAACCAGGGCCCTGGCGACGCAAGTAGAAGCAATATTTGCCTTAAGAAGATACGTAGAGGACTCCCAGGATTTCTTTAGGTGACTCTCAATCTTTCAATCCATTGGATCTTTTAATTGAGAAGAGTCCTCAAATGGCAGGGACTTTTTTTTGGTGACTTTAGAGACCTGAACGTCCACTTTGGGAACCTCCCAAATAGAATTATCACCCTCCAAGGGAAACCGGTTTTTAAAATCTGAAGGGACACTAAGGCCCTACCTCTGGGGAAGCCCACTCTTGGAGAATGAGATTTTGAACATTCTTGTGTCTAGGGAACCCTTTTTTAGGCTTAGGCCTCAGACCCCCAAACATTACATCCTGTATGGAATGTTTTTCCTCTACTTCCTCAACCCCCATGGTGCTCCTCACTATGGAGACTAGCTCATCCCTATTTTCAGAGGAAAAGTAGTATTTTTTCCTGTCTGCTTTAGGGGTGGATGTGGAGCCCTCGTTCTCCCAATCATCTCCTGACTCAGAAGAATGGACCTCACCCGAGTCAGTATCAGTATTAACTGGGGCCATCTTCCTCTTTTTTTTTGGGGGGGGGAGGATGCGATACTTGAGGTTGGGAGAAGGCCGCCATGGAGGATTGTACCTCCTGTTTAATCAGCCTTTTTATGCTGTCCAGGAGGGAGGGCTGTTCAGCACGTATTATGTCATCCGTACAGGGTTGACATAGGGTCTTCTTATAGGCGGAGGGTAGCTGGGAGCCACAAACACCACACTTGCGGCTAGGTTTATTCTTTGGGGCAGAGACCTTTTCTCCCTAAAAGAGAGAGAGGTATACTAAGTAACCCTTCAAACATGTCAGAACAGTAAAGGGACCAGCCCAGCTACTCACGGCAGGAGGGTGAAGGCTGGGATCTGCAGATGAAGCAGAGGGTTTGTCGCTGATCATGGTCAGCTGTATACAGTCACAGAGAGACAGGGGGACAGCGCTTACCTGGAGGCCCAGACCAGGATATATAGGTACTGTGGTTCGCAGCGATATTGTGTGCTCCTCCCCCTTCGGTCCATAGGGAGGCTTGAACGACCCTATCCGGTTGGCGATTCCCCCCGGTGGCCACCGACCTCGTGGAACTCCAGGCACAGAGTGAGTTCCAGCGTGCGTTCCAGTGCAGAGCCCCAGGCCACAAACCGGAAGTACAATGATGTCACATCCGGCCACGCAAACCCAGAACTCCACACAGACGCTGGAGAGGGAGGACGCCGGGGAGCTCAGCGAGGACCCTGGCAGCACGTCACTGCCCCACTTTGCCCCTGACAGAGCGCAGGAGGGGCAGGAAGTAGGGCCCGAATACACCGCAAGGGTGAAGACGGAGCGCAGCCTGTTGTGAATCTGCTTTTGGGCTCCTTCTGGTGGTGGCTAGTGGTACTGGTGACTCGGGTGTGTTTTCTTTCTCAGTTCACCTGTTTTCATCAGTAGTGGGGAGTTCCTATTTATTCCTGCTCTTCAGTCATTGCCTTGCTGGCCATCAATGTAACCAGAGCCTTTCTGTTGCATGTTCCTGCTCCTAGACTACTGATCAGCTAAGTTGGACTCTTAGTCCTAAGTTTGTTTGCATTTTTGTTCCAGTTTACAGTTAAGTCTTTCTCTGTAGCTGGAAGCTCTTGTGGGCTGAAATTACCACTCCGGTGTCATGAGTTGACACATGAGTTTTAAAGTAATTTCAGGATGGTATTTTAAAAGGGTTTTCAGCTGACCGTGCAGTTCCCTTTTGTATCTTTCTACTATCTAGTAAGCGGACCTCGCTTTGCTGAACCTACCTTCATACTGCGTATGTCTTTTCCTCTGAACTCACCGTCAATATATGTGGGGGGCTTCTGTCTCCTTTTTGGGGGAATTTCCCTAGAGGTAAGCCAGGTCTGTTTTTTCCTCTACTAGGGTAAGTTAGTTCTCCGGCTGGCGAGAGACGTCTAGGGATAAAACGTAGGCACGCCCCCCGGCCACTATTAGTTGTGTGGTAGGTTTAGCTCACGGTCAGCTCGAGATTCCATCACCCAAGAGCTCATTCGTTATTTATGTGTCCTGACGTTCCCCTGCCATTGGGAACCATGACAGTATGGCCGGCCACGTGTTAAAACTGTTGGCAGAAGAAAGGAGAGAAAAAGAAGTGTGCAATTTTTTTATTTTTTTTTTTTCCCTCTGTGTTTGCTCTATAGTTGAATCAGTTGCATTTCAGCTCTAATTGCAGTCTTTGTCTCCCTCTCCTTCTAACCCTTGAATGGCTCTGATCTCACCTGCTTAAAATGGATCCTCAGAGTTTGGCTACAGGTTTGAATAATCTTGCCACAAAAGTTCAAAATTTACAGGATTTTGTTATACATGCTCCTATATCTGAACCTAGAATTCCTATACCAGAGTTTTTCTCCGGAGATAGATCTCGTTTTCTGAATTTCAAATATAATTGTAAATTATTTCTTTCTCTGAGACCTCGCTCCGCTGGAGATCCCGCACAGCAGGTTAAGATTGTAATTTCCTTGCTGCGAGGTGACCCTCAAAATTGGGCATTTGCATTGGCACCAGGGGATCCTGCGTTGCTCAATGTGGATGCGTTTTTTCTGGCTTTGGGGTTGCTTTATGAGGAACCTAATTTAGAGATTCAGGCTGAAAAAGCCTTGATGGCCCTGTCTCAAGGGCAAGATGAAGCTGAAATATACTGCCAAAAATTTCGTAAATGGTCTGTGCTTACTCAGTGGAATGAGTGCGCTTTGGCGGCGAATTTCAGAGAGGGTCTCTCTGATGCCATTAAGGATGTTATGGTGGGGTTCCCTGCGCCTACAGGTCTGAATGAGTCCATGACAATGGCCATTCAGATTGATCGGCGTTTGCGGGAGCGTAAACCTGTGCACCATTTGGCGGTGTCTTCTGAGAAGGCGCCAGAGAATATGCAATGTGATAGAATTCTGTCCAGAAGCGAACGGCAGAATTTTAGGCGAAAAAATGGGTTGTGCTTCTATTTTGGTGATTCAACTCATGTTATATCAGCATGCTCTAGACGCACAAAGAAGGTTGATAAGTCTGTTTCAATTGGCACTTTACAGTCTAAGTTTATTCTATCTGTGACCTTGATTTGTTCATTATCGTCAATTACCGCGGACGCCTATGTCGACTCTGGCGCCGCTTTGAGTCTTATGGATTGGTCCTTTGCCAGGCGCTGTGGGTTTAATCTAGAGCCTCTGGAAGTCCCTATACCTCTGAAGGGTATTGATTCTACGCCATTGGCTAGTAATAAACCACAATACTGGACACAAGTGACTATGCGTATGACTCCAGACCATCAGGAGGTGATTCGCTTCCTTGTGTTGTACAATCTACATGATGTTTTGGTGCTCGGATTGCCATGGTTACAATCTCATAATCCAGTCCTTGACTGGAAAACAATGTCTGTGTTAAGCTGGGGATGTCAGGGGGCTCATGGGGACGTACCTTTGGTTTCCATTTCATCATCTATTCCCTCTGAGATTCCGGCATTTTTGTCTGATTATCGTGATGTTTTTGAGGAGCCTAAGCTTGGTTCACTCCCTCCTCACAGAGATTGCGATTGTACCATAGATCTGATTCCAGGCAGTAAATTTCCAAAGGGTCGTTTGTTTAATTTATCCGTACCTGAACATGTTGCTATGCGAGAGTATATTAAGGAGTCCCTGGAAAAGGGACATATTCGTCCTTCTTCATCTCCCTTAGGAGCCGGTTTTTTCTTTGTGTCTAAAAAAGATGGCTCTTTGAGGCCGTGTATTGATTATCGACTCTTGAATAAAATTACAGTCAAATATCAGTATCCTTTGCCACTGCTGACTGATTTGTTTGCTCGAATAAAGGGGGCTAAGTGGTTCTCTAAGATTGATCTTCGTGGGGCGTATAATTTGGTGCGAATTAAGCAGAGGGATGAGTGGAAAACCGCATTTAATACGCCCGAGGGCCATTTTGACTATTTAGTAATGCCTTTTGGTCTTTCAAATGCCCCTTCAGTCTTTCAGTCCTTTATGCATAACATTTTCCGTGAATATTTGGATAAATTTATGATTGTGTATCTGGATGATATTTTGATTTTTTCGGATGACTGGGACTCTCATGTCCAACGAGTCAGGAGGGTTTTTCAGGTTTTGCGGGCTAATTCCTAGTGTGTGAAGGGTTCTAAGTGTATTTTTGGGGTTCAAAAGATTTCTTTTTTGGGGTACATTTTTTCCCCTTCTTCCATTGAGATGGATCCTGTCAAGGTTCGGGCTATTTGTGATTGGACGCAACCTACTTCTCTTAAGAGCCTTCAGAAATTCTTGGGCTTTGCTAATTTTCATCGTCGATTTATAACTGGTTTTTCGGATGTTGCTAAACCTTTGACTGATTTGACTAAAAAGGGTGCTGATGTTGCTGATTGGTCCCCTGCTGCTGTGGAGGCCTTTCGGGAGCTTAAGCGCCGCTTTTCTTCTGCCCCTGTGTTGCGTCAGCCTGATGTTGCTCTTCCTTTTCAGGTTGAGGTCGACGCTTCCGAGATCGGAGCTGGGGCGGTTTTGTCGCAGAAAAGTTCCGACTGCTCCGTGATGAGACCTTGTGCGTTCTTTTCTCGAAAATTTTCGCCCGCCGAGCGAAACTATGATATTGGTAATCGGGAGCTTTTGGCAATGAAGTGGGCTTTTGAGGAGTGGCGTCATTGGCTTGAGGGGGCTAGACATCAGGTGGTGGTATTGACCAATCACAAGAATCTGATTTATCTTGAGTCTGCCAAGCGCCTGAATCCTAGACAGGCGCGCTGGTCGTTGTTTTTCTCTCGGTTTAATTTTGTGGTCTCATACCTACCAGGTTCTAAAAATGTGAAGGCAGATGCCCTTTCTAGGAGTTTTGAGCCTGATTCCCCTGGTGATTCTGAACCTACAGGTATCCTTAAGGATGGGGTGATATTATCTGCTGTTTCCCCAGACCTGCGACGGGCTTTGCAGGAGTTTCAGGCGGATAGACCTGATCATTGCCCGCCTGGTAGACTGTTTGTTCCTGATGATTGGACCAGTAGAGTCATCTCGGAGGTTCATTCTTCTGCATTGGCAGGTCATCCTGGAATCTTCGGTACTAGGGATTTGGTGGCTAGGTCCTTCTGGTGGCCTTCCCTGTCTCGAGACATGCGAGTTTTTGTGCAGTCTTGTGATGTTTGTGCTCAGGCCAAGCCTTGTTGTTCTCGGGCTAGCGGATTGTTGTTATCCTTGCCTATTCCGAAGAGGCCTTGGACTCACATCTCTATGGATTTTATTTCTGATCTCCCTGCTTCTCAGAAAATGTCTGTCATCTGGGTGGTGTGTGACCGTTTTTCAAAGATGGTTCATTTGGTACCCTTGCCTAAGTTGCCTTCCTCATCCGAATTGGTTCCTCTGTTTTTTCAAAATGTGGTTCGCTTACATGGTATTCCGGAAAATATCGTTTCTGACAGGGGGACCCAGTTCGTGTCTAGATTTTGGCGGGCATTCTGTGCTAGGATGGGCATTGATTTGTCTTTTTCGTCTGTGTTCCATCCTCAGACTAATGGCCAGACTGAGCGAACTAATCAGACCTTGGAGACTTATTTGAGGTGTTTTGTGTCTGCGGATCAGGATGACTGGGTTGCCTTTTTGCCGTTGGCAGAGTTTGCCCTCAATAATCGGGCTAGTTCTGCCACTTTGGTTTCTCCTTTCTTTTGCAATTCGGGGTTTCACCCTCGTTTTTCTTCCGGTCAGGTGGAGTCTTCGGATTGTCCGGGGGTGGATACTATGGTGGATAGGTTGCATCGGATTTGGGGACAGGTGGTAGACAATTTTAAGTTGTCCCAGGAGAAGACTCAGCATTTTGCTAACCGCCGTCGTCGTGTTGGTCCTCGTCTTCGTGTTGGGGACTTGGTGTGGTTGTCTTCCCGTTTTGTCCCTATGAGGGTTTCTTCTCCTAAGTTTAAGCCTCGGTTCATCGGTCCTTATAGGATTTTGGAGATTCTTAACCCTGTATCCTTTCGTTTAGACCTTCCGGCATCTTTCGCTATCCATAATGTCTTCCATCGGTCGTTGTTGCGGAGGTATGAGGTGCCGGTTGTTCCTTCTACCGAGCCTCCTGCTCCTGTGCTGGTTGAGGGTGAATTGGAGTATGTTGTGGAGAAAATCTTGGACTCCCGTATTTCCAGACGGAGACTACAATATCTGGTTAAGTGGAAGGGTTATGGTCAAGAAGATAATTCTTGGGTAACTGCTTCTGATGTTCACGCCTCTGATTTGGTTCGTGCCTTTCATAGGGCTCATCCGGATCGCCCTGGTGGTTCTTGTGAGGGTTCGGTGCCCCCTCCTTGAGGGGGGGGGGGTACTGTTGTGAATCTGCTTTTGGGCTCCTTCTGGTGGTGGCTATTGGTACTGGTGACTCGGGTGTGTTTTCTTTCTCAGTTCACCTGTTTTCATCAGTAGTGGGGAGTTCCTATTTATTCCTGCTCTTCAGTCATTGCCTTGCCGGCCATCAATGTAACCAGAGCCTTTCTGTTGCATGTTCCTGCTCCTAGACTACTGATCAGCTAAGTTGGACTCTTAGTCCTAAGTTTGTTTGCATTTTTGTTCCAGTTTACAGTTAAGTCTTTCTCTGTAGCTGGAAGCTCTTGTGGGCTGAAATTACCACTCCGGTGTCATGAGTTGACACATGAGTTTTAAAGTAATTTCAGGATGGTATTTTAAAAGGGTTTTCAGCTGACCGTGCAGTTCCCTTTTGTATCTTTCTACTATCTAGTAAGCGGACCTCGCTTTGCTGAACCTACCTTCATACTGCGTATGTCTTTTCCTCTGAACTCACCGTCAATATATGTGGGGGGCTTCTGTCTCCTTTTTGGGGGAATTTCCCTAGAGGTAAGCCAGGTCTGTTTTTTCCTCTACTAGGGTAAGTTAGTTCTCCGGCTGGCGAGAGATGTCTAGGGATAAAACGTAGGCACGCCCCCCGGCCACTATTAGTTGTGTGGTAGGTTTAGCTCACGGTCAGCTCGAGATTCCATCACCCAAGAGCTCCTTCGTTATTTATGTGTCCTGACGTTCCCCTGCCATTGGGAACCATGACAGCAGCCCATAGAGGAGGAGGAGAGGACCACTGCCTGCCCTTGGCTGCTCGGTGGTAAGCAAACCCAGGTGCTCCATTCACCGGCCACGACAGCACCTGAAGACCTCTTCATGCCCCACTGGGGGAAAGGAAAAACACTGGAGTTAGCAGGAAGGGGAGGGTTATTTAACCTCTTTGTGTTCCTGTCCCCCATTAGGGCGGGGAGACATCCTCCAAGGTGACTGTCGTGGAAGGTGACTAGAGAAAGAACAATTGGAGGGAGATATTGCAGATACCAGAATGCCCATCATTCCCTACGTTCTAGAGTTCAGAGACTGTCCCGCCCAGCTAGCTACCTTGGCTAATGAACATCAGCGAACGGCCCAGTCCAGACAAAAAAACCTGGTATGACCGTAAATCCAGGACCTGGGAATTTATGGACAAGTGCTCATGATTATTGCAACCCCTGCCACTGTACAAGGAACTATAAACAGTGGAGCAAAGTGGACTAAAGTGAGCAGGCCAGAGGTCTGTGTAGACCTCATAGCGTGCTCACTTATTATGATGGGGGAGAGGTTGTGATGTTGTGATATGTTATGTGGGTATCATTTTTGTGTATATTTCTATTTTACTTATTTTCATGGTGTTCTCTTGTAGGATGAGTTATTTGCTAATTGATGAATGGCTGTGGTTGCCATCTGATATCAGCTCCACAGTATTCTTGATAATATGCTAATTACATGTTGACCTAGCTTGTTGAAACAATGAGCCCCTGAGACCTTCACCCTCCTGACCTGTGAATGAGGAGGGAGATTTGTAAATATCAGGGAGGTGAGACACAGATCAGTCTTGTGTGGAATGATGATGTGAACACAGCACGTCAGAAAGAAGGGGAAGCATATGGAACATTTTTTATCCTCTGTCTGCTGGATTATCGGACTCTCATCTCCTTGGACATTTCCCCGGTTACTGAACTGCATTCGGCTTCTGGACTATCTTATCCTTTGTGTGGTGGATCATATATGGACCTTTCATGTTTTTGCCTAAATAAAGCTTTTGGAATTGTTCACTATTCACTTGCTCTGTTGAATGTGTGGTATCGGAAAAGGAGCCTGTGACAGGGTCTCTCTCAAACTTCACTGAAGTGTTTGTAGAAAAATGGGTATGGTCCCTTTAAGGGGTCCTCATGTCGCAGTGGTAGGGTATCCTGCTTCTGGATAAGTGTACAGGATACCCTACCACTGCGACATGAGGAGCTTTAAAGGGACCATACCCATTTTTCTACAAACACTTCAGTGAAGTTTGAGAAAGACCCTAAGCAGTGTCAAAACATTACTTCTTTAACATTATCCTGCTATGTGTATATATATATATATTTCAACACATGTGAATGAATAAATACATCATAATTTTGCAAAGTACAGTATATCTTGTTAGAGTGCGGCTGTTTTGTGTTAATTTGATTACTTTGGGTTTACCCAAGTACGTCCTGCACTACCTATTGAGCTGAGTGCGCTCCCTTTTTTATTTTTCACACAAAGGTGATGGTGGGAAAGTGTCACAAAAGGTGGACCATGATGAGATACAATTGCCAGAAAGTCAGGAGGAGGACCAGGGTGCGGAAGTGGAAGAGAAGGTGGTGGATGATATAGTAACTGACCCAACCTGGCAGGAGGACATGCAGAGTGAGGACAGCAGCACACAGGGGTAGGGAGGTGCAGGACCCCAACAGGCAGGAAGAAGCAGTGTGGTGGCCACAGACAGAAGGCGTGCATACATTCCCCCTAACACCAACATGAGGGAAGTTGCCATTCCAACTGTTAGATCTTCCCGAGTCTGAATGTTTTTTAAAGACTCAGCAGATAACCCATAAAAGGTCATTTGCACCACTTGCTAGGCCAGCATCAGCAGGGGTAGCAAAACTACCAGCCTGACCACCACTAGCATGATTAGGCACATGGCAGTAAAGCACCCAACTTTGTGGGCCGAACCCCAGGGTCCAAGAACAGTGTCTGCAGGTGAAACCACTGCTTCTTCGGCTGTTGTGCATGCAAGCCAATCCCCTGTCCTTTGTGCATGTGTAGATGCCTTCTCCCCTGCACCTGTCATTGCACACACTCAACTAGCACCATCAGCAAGTCCAGGGCCTTGTCCCAGTGCAGTGTTCTGTTGTCCATACCCAAGTTCTTGGATCGTAAGCACAAATATGCAGCCATTGCCCCACAGGCCGCACTACTAAATTCACACATTTCTTGACTGCTTGTGCTCGAAATGTTGCCTATGAATCTCGTGGAGACGGACGTTTTCCGCAGCCTGATAGCGACGGCCGTCCCTCGGTACTCTTTCCCCAGCCGACACTATTTCTCCCGGTGTGCTGTCCCAGCATTACCCAAGCATGTGTCCCACAACATTAGCCATGCCCTCAACAATGCAGTTACTTTGAAAGTCCACCTAAACACGGAAATGTGGACAAGTGCTTGTGGGCAGGGATGGTATATCTCGCTGACAGCACACTGGGTTAACATAGTGGAAGCCGAGACCCAGTCGGACCTTGGGATGGAATATATCCTCCCAACGCAGAGGATTGTGGGCTCTAGGTAAATCAGGGTTGCCACCACTTTCTACAGCTCCTGCACCTCATCCTCCTCTTCAGCCTCCATCTCTGAAATGCCCACATTATTCACAAGCTGGAAGTACTGCAGCACTGCCTCAGCCAAGTGACAACAGGCTCTGCTTAAGCTAATATGCTTAGGCAATGTCAGGAACACCATACTGCACTTGCTCACTGAGCCAGTGCGCGTGTCCTGAGAAAAACAAACTGTGCTCAAAGATACCTGAGGAGTTGAGCAGCAGCGGTGAAGATGCGTGCTTCAGACAAACAGGACCTGAAGCACGTGACTGCTGTTGGCGTGGCCTAATCTCCAGAGAGCTAGCAGATGGAAGAAAACTCCTAGAAGGGTAACTACGGGACAAAGTTACCAAATGGCATAGACAGGGACATAAACCAGATCAGGCCGGGGTCAAAGCATGATATAGCATGACAGTACAAAAGGATTAGACAGAATGGATAGTCAGAACGTAGCAAGAGATCAGTAAACCAGACCGGGCAATAGATGGTACAATAGGAACAAACTGTAACGAAGCAACAATAGCCAAGCCAGGAGGTCAGAACCGGAGAAGACAATAGTATCAAAACGCTAGACGGAGAACAGAGTGAGTGGACAGACCAGGTCATACACAGGAGGCAAAGAAGCAATGCTGAATACATGCAAACCAGGGGGTCAGACACACAGTCAGAATAACGGCATAGCTAACAGGGAATCCTAGCCTGGAGTGAGCATAAATACCCTTCCCAGATCCAAAGAGAGGACAGCAAAAGTTAACCCTGAGAGAGCAGGACATTAACCATGTCCTATACCATGACAGTACCCCCCTTAATGGGAGGCCACTGGACCCCCAGGATTCTCAGGGTATCTGGCATGAAAAGCCCACACCAGTCGATCAGTGTGCACCTAACTGGCTGTATCCCATGACCGATCCTCAATGGAATATCCCTTCCAATGAATAAGATACTGAAGTCTCTGGCGCACCCACCATGAATAAATGATACGCCCTACCTCGTACTCGTACAGTTGACCCTCTACCAATACTGGTGTAACCACAGATGAGGGATCTTCTCTAACTGTCCCCATATTTTAATAGGGACCTATGAAAGACATTAGATATTTTGAAGGAGGTGAGCAAGTATAGCCTATAGGCCACTGGGTTGATCGCCTCTACAATCTTGTATGGGCCAATAAATTTGGGGACCAACTTCATAGAGTGTATCTTAAGTTTGATGTTACAAGTGGACAGCCAGACCTTTTCCCCCACTGTCAACACAGGACCAGACCCCCTCCTCCTGTCTGCAAAATGTTTGTACTTCTTCTGGGCTTTGGAGAAGTTCCCTTGCACCTCTCTCCAGAGGGTTTTTAACTGTTTCACCATCTCCTCAGCACCAGGGCAACCAGAATCCATACGGGAAAATTCCCCAAACTGAGGAACAAACCCATAATTGACCTGAAAGGGAGACTTTCCGGTGGACTAATTAATACGACCGTTGAACGCAAATTCTGCCAAGGGTAATACCTCACACCAGTCTTCCTGTCTGGAGGAGGCCAGGCATCTCAGAATAGGCTCTAACGACTGGTTGGTGCGTTTAGTCTGTCCGTTGGATTCCAGGTGATAGGCTGAGGAGAATGATAACGTGACCCCCAACAAAAAGTTCTCCAAAACCTGGCTACAAATTGCACACCCCTGTCCGACACCACGCCCACAGGCACTCCATGCAACCGAACTATGTGCTGTATAAACAAGCGGGCCAAGGTTTCAGCAGATGGTAACGCAGGTAATGGCACAAAGTGGGCTTGCTTAGAAAATCTATCAACCACTGCCCATACCACTGAGTTGCCCTTGGAAGGGGGAAGATTGGTGATAAAGTCCATGGACAGGTGTGTCCATGGATTATCCGGAATTGGCAAAGGCACCAATTCCCCGGCTGGCCGGACCTGAGAGCTTTTAGAGCGAGCGCACACCCCACAAGTATTAACAAACCTTTTGAAATCAGTACCCATAAAGGGCCACCAAAACCCCCTAGCCACTGCCCCCCAGGTAGCTGCAATACCAGGATGAGCACTTAACACAGAATCGTGAAATTCTTGCAGAAGTGTGAGACGGAAATGTTTGGGTACAAACAATTTACCTGGGGGTTTATTCCTGGGAGCTTGTGCTTCCAGAATCTTTCTCTGTAACTCAGAGGAGATTTCGGCTACAACCACTCCCGGTTGAAGAATGGAGGAAGGAGGTTCTGGAGGGGACACAGAATCAAAACTCCGGGATAAGGCATCTGCCTTTACAATTTTAGACCCTGGACAGATCGTGATGGTAAAATGAAATAGAGACAAAAAAGGTGCCCACCGTGCCTGTCTGGGGGTCAATCTCTTAGCGGACTCGATATAGGCAAGGTTTTTATGATCAGTGATGACTGTAATCAGATGAGCGGCCCCCTCCAAAAAATACCTCCATTCTTCGAAGGCCAATTTAACCGTTAACAATTCCCTGTTGCTGACATCATAGTTTCTCTCAGCTGAAGAGAACTTTTTAGAGAAAAAGGCACAGGGTTTGAGGTTAGTCAGGGTAGAGGGGTCCTGGGACAACACTGCCCCCACCCCCACCTTGACGTATTGGGTTGTACCAACACAGTGGCTGAAGTAAAGCATTTCTTTAATGTTAGGAAGGAATTTTTTTGCGGCCACAGACCAAATTTTTTACATCTGCCCCTTTAAGAGTGACGTCCGTCAAGGGTTTCACCACCTGTGATAACCCTTTATTGAACTTCCTATAATAATTAGAGAAGTCCAGAAACCACTGCAACCCCTTCAGATAATGAGGCTGCACCCAATCTGTAATTGCTTGAACCTTCCTTGGACCTATGCGGAATCCCTCCCCGGATACAATTACACCCAGAAAAGACAGTTCTTGCATAAAAAATGAGCACTTCTCCAGCTTAGCGTACAAATGGTTCTCCTGGAGTCTCATAAGAACCGTACATAGATGGTGTAAGTGTGACTGACTGTCCTCAGAGTAAATCAAGATGTTATCCAGGTAAATGACTACATAATGCCCAATTAAATCAGAAAAAACAACATTAATGAAGTTCTGAAAAACAGCAGGGGCGTTAGTGAGGCCGAAGGGCATAACCAGGTTTTCAAACAGCCCCTTAGTTGTCAGGAACGCTGTTTTCCATTCGTCCCCCTCCTGGATCCTTATAAGGTTATAAGCCCCTCGTAGATCGAGCTTAGTAAACCATTTGGCCCCCGTGAGTTGGTTGCATAGAACGGGAATCAACAGGAGAGGGTACGTGTTCTTAACCGTAATTATGTTCAGTTCCCGAAAGTCGAGGCACAGTCACAACCCCCAATCTTTTTTCTTTGCAAAGGAAAAACCCCACTGCCACGGGTGAGACCGAGGGCCGAATTTGCCCCTTGCGAATGCTCTCTTTGATGTACTCTCTCATAGCTTGATGCTCAGGCCCAGACAAATTAAACAAGCGAGCCTTGGGTAATTTGACCAGGTACAAACTCAATGGCACAATCATATGGTCTATGTGGTGGGAGCGCCTCAGCCTCGCTTTCGGAAAACGTCTTCAAAGTATCTCAGGTACTCCAGAATACCCTCCAGACTGACAGATGACACAGATACAGATTTTATCGGATTGACAAAAGGAACTGGGTTACAAAACAGACCATTATCATTACATCCCCATTGGGTGATCTCCCCCTTCATCCAATCAATGAGAGGATTGTGGCGTTGCAGCCAGGGCATCCCCAATACCAGTCCTGCTGACAGATTATTCAGAATGAAACAACTTAATTTTTCCACGTGAGTAGAACCCACTTTCATAGAAAAAACTTCAGACATAAAGCAAATTCCATCCCGGGTAAGAGGGGATGAATCCACAGCTACAATTTTAACAGGATCTATCAACCTGACTGTCCCTATCTTATTAAGACTGTGCTCAAAGATACCTGAGGAGCGGAGCAGCAGCAGTGGAGATGCGTGCTTCAGACAAACAGGACCTGAAGTACGTCACTGCTGGGGGCGTGGCCTAAGCTCCAGAGAGCTAGCAGCTGAAGGAAAACTCTTAGAAGGGTAACTACGGGACAAAGTTACCAAAGTGCACAGACAGGGATGTAAACCAGATCAGGCTGGGGTCAAAGCACGATATAGCATGACAGTACAAAAGGATTAGACAGAATGGATAGTCAGGACGTAGCAAGAGATCAGTAAACCAAAACGGGCAATAGATGGTACAATAGGGACAAACTGTAATGGAGTAACAATAGCCATGCCAGGAGGTCAGAACTGGAGAAGACAATAGTACCAAAATGTGAGACAGAGAACAGAGTGAGCGGACAGTCCAGGTCATACATGGGAGGCAAACAAGCAATGCTGAATACACACAAACCAGGGGGTCAGACACACCATCAGAACAATGGTATAGCGAACAGGGAATCCTAGCCTGGAGTGAGCATAAATACCCCTCCAAGATCCAAAGGGAGGCCAGCAAAAGTTAACCTTGAAAGAACAGAACATTAACCATGTCCTATATCATGACAGGCGACAAACTGCACATTGCTGAAGAGTTGTGGACAGCTCTGAAAGAGCAGGCAGATCTGTGGCTGACACCACTGACCCTGCAGCCAGGCATGGTCATGTGTGACAATGGCCAGAAACTGGTGGCGGATCTGAGGCGAGGCGAGCTCACACAGGTAACATGCCTGGCCCATGTGCTTAGGCTCGTGGTTCAGTGGTTTCTCAAAAGCTACCCGGAGCTGCCAGATCTGCTTGTCAAAATATGCCACCTGTGTACCCATTTTAGAAAGTCAGCTACAGCTTCCACCGCCCTTGCCATGCTTCAACAGCGTTTGCAGCTACCGGCTCACGGACTGTTGTTTGATGTCCCCAAGCTTTGGAACTCTACACTGCAGATGTTGGGAAGCATTTGTGAGCAGAAAAGGGCAGTTGTTGACTACCAGCATCAACAAGGCCGTCAGAGTTCAGTTCAGACTCCACACATAAGATGTCAGGAGTGGACATGGATGTCAGACATATGTACCATCCTCCAAAACTCCACCAAGATGGTGAGCGGTGATGACGCCATAATTAATGTTACCATACCGCTTCTCTGTGTTCTGAAATGCTCTCTGCTCACAATCAAAGAGGATGCATTGCAGGTGGAGTATGATGAGATGGAGCAAGGAACCATACAGGGTGATTACACACAGCCCAGCCTCATCTCATCCCAAGATGGGTGACAATGAGGAGGAGAAGGTGGAAGAACAGGAGCTTGTTTCATTCGCTATAGATGATACTACCTGCACAACTGTCATACCGTCTGTTCAGCGTGGATGGCCTGAGGACAGGGAAGAGGAGGTGGAGGAGAGCATGGTCAGTCGTCCTGTTGGTGAGGACACAGAAGTCTTGCCTGTTAGCAGTCTGGCATGCATGGCTGAGTTTATGTTACTCTGCCTTTCCCGTGACCCTCACATTCTCAATATTTTAGGTGACTGGCATTATTGGTTGTTGACACTTCTAGACCCATGCTACAAGGAGAACTTTCTGTCTCTTATTCCTGAGGTGGACAGGTCTACTAAAATGGGGCAGTACCAGAAGGCCCTTGTTGCAGAATTATTAAAAAAATTCCCACTTGAAAATTCTGGTGGCAGAAGTCACAGTTCGTTGGACAATCAAAAAGTACAGGTGAGAGTGATACAACTCCAATCCAGCAGAAGCAGGAGAACACTGTCAAAGTTCTGGGAAAGTTTTCTCAGACCCTCCCATTGCACAGGCCCTGAGGCGTGGGGTACTCTCACAAGGAGTACAAATTTTGGGAAGATGCTGAGGGAGTACCTTGCTGACTGTACCAATATCCTTCATGATTCCTCTGTGCCATATAATTATTGGTTATCAAAGCTGGACATGTGGCATGAACTGGCTCTCTATGCCTTGGAGGTCCTGGCCTTCCCTGCTGCTAGCGTTTTGTCAGAGCGGTTTTTTAGTGCCGCTGGAGGAATTATAACTGATAAGTGCATCCGCCTGTCAACTGAAAATGCTGACAGGCTGACTCTTATAAAAATGATCAAGGGCTGGGTAGGGCCAGACTTCTCAACACCACCGAATGATAGCAGCGTAATATAAACTTAAATCCAGTGTCTTTTTTGGTTAGTCTATTCCCACGCACCTCTTCACACCCATACATGGGTATACGCTTCCTGATTTTGGCTATTTGCTGTTGTCCTCCTCCTTCTCTTCATCCTCATCCTCCACCACCATATCACCAGGGTGACCGTCGTCTGTGATGCAACACCCACATAACTTTTTTAAATGGTGTTTATGATGCCCATAAAAAAATTGTTATACAGTATGTTCATATATACCCCCAGGGGTAAATGTTTGTCAGCCCATACATTTAGTGCATGGGCATTACAAGTATAGGAGACCAGCTCCTTTCTAATGGGTGCTTCTTTTTATGAGGCCCTCCTCCACATCTCTTCCAAGGCATTGGAGTGCTTCCAAATTTTTGGCAGCCCTTGCATTCTCTGCATAGGCAAACACTATGGGAGACCCACTTCCTAATATTGGGAACATTTCTTTCATGAGGCCCTCCTCTATGTCTCTTCCAAGGGGCATTGGAGTAGGTCCAAATTTTTGGCAGCCCTTGCATTCACTGCATTGGCAAAACATATGGGAGACCCACTTCCTAATAATGGGAACATTGTTTTCAAGAGGCTCTCCTGTACATCTCTTCAAAGGGGTATTAGGGTGAGTCCAAATTTGGGGTACAGGACAGGACAGTACAGGAGACCCACTGTTTAATAGTGGGAACAACAAAGCATAGCCGGCTGATGGCTCTCTAAGAATACTGAGGGCCGACTACTGGCCCTTTGAGAATAGTAAAAGCCGCCTGGTGGCCCTTTAAAAATAGGCTTTGCAACTTTCAGAGTCCCTCCTTCATAAATGAAACAGGATGTGTCTGATGATGTGTCATACACCACATGGCCAGATAAGGTTGTAAAATGTTAAAATGACATTTCCCAGGGAACACATTTGTCTTAGTTGAAAGCAATGCTAAAGTTTAAAAACACATAAAAAACGCTACATATGAACATAGCCCAAAGTGTGTAGGAGAATTTTTGTTTTTGGTTATTTATTTAGCCTTATATACAAGTCATTACCTTGGAAAGGATGTTCCTTAACATATTTCCCAGGAAAATCCATTTTGGTTTCGTCTTTGTATGTTTTATTGTGAGTCTGTAAAAGTGGCGTAAGAGTCTGACAACATTTTTCACAGCAGTGACCTGGGAGTCAGAAATGCTTCCAGGTGTCTTCCCCATGGTGTTCCCATGTCATTTAAGCACTCTTCCCATCTATTTCCACAATTTCTAGTCCCTCTGCAGACCGCATGAGTAAAACAAGGCACACACAAGTACAGGAGGAGAGAGGACCCTGCCCGCGAGGGCTCACAGTCTACAGGGGATGGGTGAGGATACACTAGGTGAGGGTAGAGCTGGTCATGTGGCGGTTCAGTAGACTGGGGATCACTGCAGGTTGTAGGCTTGTCGGAAGAGGTGGGTCTTCAGGTTCCTTTTGAAGGTTTCCCCTGGTAGGTGAGAGCCTGATGTGTTGGGGTAGAGAGTTCCAGAGTATTGGGGAAGCACGGGAGAAGTCTTGGATGCGGTTGTGGGAGGAAGAGATGAGAGAGGAGTAGAGAAGGAGATCATGAGATGATCGAAGGTTGCGTGTAGGTAGGTAACGGGAGACCATGTCACAGATGTATGGAGGAGTCAGATTGTGAATGGCTTTGTATGTCATTGTTAGTGTTTTGAACTGTAGCCTCTGGGCAATAAGAAGCCAGTGAAGGGCCTGGCAGAGAGGAGAGGCTGGGGAGTAATGGGGAGACAGGTGGATTAGTCGGGCAGCAGAGTTTAGGATCGATTGGAGTGGTGCCAGAATGCTAGAGGGGAGGCCAGAGAGTAGGAGGTTGCAGTAGTCGAGGCGGGAGATGATAAGGGCATGTACTAGTGTTTTTGTGGTTTCATGGTCAAGGAATGCACGGATCCGGGAAATGTTTTTGAGTTGGAATCGGCAAGAGGAGGCAAGGGCTTGGAAATGTGGCTTGAACGAGAGGGTAGAGTCAAGGATCAACCCGAGGCACCGAGCGTGCGGGACCGGGGAAAGTGAGCAGCCATTGACATTGATGGATAGGTCGGGTGGAGGGGTAGAGTGAGGTAGGGGAAAGATGATGAATTCTGTTTCATCCATGTTCAGTTTTAGAAAACGAGCAGAAAAGAAGGATGAAATAGCAGACAGACATTGTGGGATTTTGGTCAGTAAGGAAGTGAGGTCGGGTCCAGATAGGTAGATCTGAGTGTCATCAGCATAGAGATGATATTGTAAACCGTGGGATTCTATGAGCTGTCCCAGGCCGAAGATGGAGAAGAGTAGGGGTCCTAGAACTGAGCCTTGGGGAACACTGACAGACAGGGGGTGAGATAAGGAGGTGGTGTGGGAGAGGGAGACACTGAATGTCCGGTCTGTTAGATATGATGAGATCCAGGATAGGGCCAAGTCTGTGATGCCAAGAGATGAGAGAATCTGTAAGAGGAGGGAGTGGTCCACAGTGTCGAAGGCAGAAGACAGGTCCAGGAGGAGGAGGACAGAGTAGTGTCGCTTGCTCTTGGCGGTTAGTAGGTCATTGGTCACTTTAGCTAGGGCAGTTTCAGTTGAGTGATGTGTTCGGAAGCCAGACTGTAACTGGTCAAAGAGGGAGCAGGGGGAGAGGTGGGAGGACAGTTCAAGATGGACATGCTGTTCCAGTAGTTTTGAGGCATAAGGGAGAAGGGATATCGGGCGATAGCTGGACACAGAGGATGTGTCGAGGGAGGGTTTTTTGAGGATAGGTGTGATTGATGCGGGGAAGACACCATTTGTAAGTGAGAGGTTGAAGAGTTGTGTTAGGGTTGGGATGAAGACTTTTGCGAGGTTAGGGATGAGGTGGGACGGGAGCGGGTCAAGAGTGCAAGTGCTGAGATGTGATCTTGATAGAAGGATGGAGAGCTGATCATCTGTCATGATGGAGAAGCTGGCTTTGGAACAGGGCTGAGAAGTCAAGAGGAGGGGCATTGGGGGCTGCGGGCCAAAGCTTTGTCTGATGTTATCTATCTTCTGCTTAAAGAAAGAGGCAAATTCTTCAGCTGAAATGAGAGGGGAGGGAGGAGATGCTGGGGGATGGAGTAGAGAATTGAAAGTGTTGAAGAGCTGTTTAGGGTTGTGAGTCAGGGAGGATATGAGAGATAAGAAGTAAGTTTGTTTTGCGGCAGTGAGCAGAGTCTTGAAGCTGGCAAGGGACTGCTTGTATACAGTGAAGTGCTCAGCAGAACGAGATCTCTTCCATCACCGTTCAGCGATCCTGGAAGCCCGTCTCAGTTCTTTGGCCAGGCTGGTTAGCCAGGGCTGCCTGTTGATTCTACGAGTTTTGCTATGCATGAGTGGGGCGGCCGAATTGAGTGTTGCTGTTATATATACAGTATATGTGTATATATATATATATATATATATATATATATATATATATATGTGTATATATATATATATATATATATATATGTGTATATATATATATATATATATATATATATATATATATATATATATATATATAGGAGCCACCCACAAGCTGGATCAGAGCTCCCCCTTCTGGCCTGGAGTGTGAACATGTTGCATGCTTGTGTATAACTAATAAAGAAGATCCCCTTTCTCTTCCAAGCGTGACATCACTCTCCCCGTGAGGAAAGCAATGCCACTGTAACAACCAGGACCCTGGGGTGTTACACGAGCATTTTAGTGCTCACCCATCACTATCTGCCAGGGTGCATTTTAGCAATGTCACCTGGATGAGCAAGCATGGACAGGGGAGTTACATCTTTATGACTTGGCACTTGGTGACTCTGATGACTGTGGGGGCAGTCGAGGAAGGGGCTGCTCCAAAAGTCTTGCAATCTTCATGGCTTGCTGGGCACTTGGGTATGGAGAAATAAACCACTACACACCATAATATGGATAACTAAACTACTAGACAACAGGGGTTGTAGAACTAAACAACTAAACAGCTATGATTACAGACCGAAACAAATTATAACCAGAGCATGGAAAGCTAAAGTAATAGACCACGGGTTGGATAACTATTAAACAGCTATGATTGCAGAAGGAAAGAAATATGGAGTGCCCCCACTGCCGCAGGGCCGAGGGGTACCTGGTACCGGGCCTCTGAGTCTCTGTTCTGGGGTGGTCACGGTGGCTAGACCCGGTCCGTGACCCTGCTGAGGGCGTCCAATGAAAGGTGTGGATGGTGATGATGTTATGGTGCGGTGCAGGTCGCAGTAAATAACAAGGACACCAGGTTGCAGTCTCTTTACCTCTTTACTGAAGGCTTCAGGATCCTCAATCCGGAATACGGTTAACCGGGCTGCGTAAGTCCGGCTGGTCCGATGGCACCTCCAGGGATCCCTTTGCAGGTGGAAATCTGTGCCTACCTTCTAGCACTTGTGTGTTGTGGTCCTCCCCTGCTGTGCTTACGGGATAGTCCCCACAACTGTTGTGTCTGTTTCTGAAGTTCCCTCACAACTCGATTATGATGTTCTGCTTCGTCCCCCAGATGATATGGCTAGGACGCACCCGTATGACGGGTAGGCTCGGAGGTCTTCCGGGACCCTAGAGTCGCCCCTCTCCAAATGTTGCCCCCTATGTCTTCTTAGGTGATTTGAGTGAGACAGCCCGCCTATAACTGACTGTCCTGCCATAGGTTTGAAGTAAGGCCTGGAGCTCAATACTTCCTCGGCGTTCCGGCCACCGGCTGCGCGCCTCAGTAGGATGTTGCTTCGACTTACAGCACGACTCCTACTGGTGTTTCTCCTTGTTGCGTTGATCTCGTTTCTCACTCAGCACAATAAACCTCGCTTCTTGTCCTTTCTTGGGGTACCGCCGCAATGGGGTGCAGGCGCAGTCCTGTAACATTCTTTCTGTTCGCTAGGCCTCTGTCAGGATCCCACCCCTGACAGGGACCCCCCTGAATCTTCCCCTGCAACACCCTCTGCCACAGGATGTTGCCTGGCTCCAACCCAGTCAGCTTCTGACTAACTTCCTATCCAACCCCCAGTTTTACTAGATTGTGAGGAGTGGCCTAATACATAGCACCCTTAGCTCCCCCTGGAGGCCAGACTGTGAAGTGTATTGGTGTCTGTGATACCTGGTCAGGTGAACTCCTTCAGTGCCATCAGACGTACCATAGCCCCCCTTAGCGGCGGAGCATCAGTACTGCAACGACCAGGACTCTGGGGCGCTGCAAATACACATCAAAACATGGAGAACTATTAAACAGATTGGGTTGAACTAAACTAGTACACACCAGGGGATGAAATACTAAAGCAGTAGGCACCAAGGTGTCACTAGACACCAAGTCTTGAAATCCCCAGGGCTTGCAGAACAAATCTCTGAATGTAACCGTTCCCCCAGTGCTTCTGACTCCACCACCTTCTCTAGGGCCTCCACCTGGGCCCTCAAACTTTGCCTTAATTAAACACATGTTCCATTGCTGCAGAGAGAATTTCCCCCCACCTCCATACTGCATAGCAAGGGCTCACCGTAATCAGGCAGTGTTTAACCCCTTCATGACCGTGGGATATTCCGTTTTTCCGTATTCGTTTTTTACTCCCCTCCTTCCCAGAGCCATAACTTTTTTATTTTTCCGTCAATTTGGCCATGTGAGGGCTTATTTTTTGCGGGACGAGTTGTACTTTTGAATGACATCATTGGTTTTACCATGTCGTGTACTAGAAAACGGGAAAAAAATTCCAAGTGCGAAGAAATTGCAAAAAAAGTGCAATCCCACACTTGTTTTTTGCTTGGCTTTTTTGCTAGGTTCACTAAATGCTAAAACTGACCTGCCATTATGATTCTCCAGGTCAGTCCGAGTTCATCGACACCTAACATGACTAGGTTATTTTTTACCTAAGTGGTGAAAAAAACTTCCAAACTTTGCTAAAAAAAAAAAAAATTGCGCCATTTTCCGATACTCGTAGCGTCTTCAGTTTTCATGATCTGGGGTCGGTTGAGGGCTTATTTTTTGCGTGCCGAGCTGGCATTTTTAATGATTCCATTTCAGTGCAGATACGTTCTTTTGATCGCCCGTTATTGCATTTTAATGCAATGTCATGGCGACCAAAAAAACGTAATTCTGGCGTTTTGGATTTTTTTCTCATTACGCCGTTTTGGCGATCAGGTTAATGCTTTTTTTTTATTGATAGATCGGGCGATTCTGAACGCGGCGATACCAAATATGTGTAGGTTTGATTTTTTTTTTATTGATTTATTTTGATTGGGGCGAAAGGGGGGTGATTTAAACTTTTATGTTTTTTTTATTTTTTTCACATTTTTTTTTACTTTTTTTTTTAACTTTTGCCATGCTTCAATAGCCTCCATGGGAGGCTAGAAGCAGGCAAAACGCGATCGCCTCTGCTACATAACAGCGATCATCAGATCGCTGCTATGCAGCAGAAAATCAGGTGTGCTGTGAGCGCCGACCACAGGGTGGCGCTCACAGCTGCCGGGGATCAGTAACCATAGAGGTCTCAAGGACCTCTATGGTTACAATACTGAAGCATCGCCGACCCCCGATCATGTGACGGGGGTCGGCGATGACGTCATTTCCGGCCGCCCGGCCGGATGTGGTAGTTAAATGTCGCTGTCTGCATTTGACAGCGGCATTTAACTAGTTAATAGCGGCGGGTGAATCGCGATTTCACCCGCCGCTATTGCGGGCACATGTCAGCTGTTCAAAACAGCTGACATGTCCCGGCTTTGATGCGGTCTCACCGCGGAGCCCTGCATCAAAGCAGGGGACCTGACGTCGGACGTACTATCCCATCCGACGTCAGGAAGGGGTTAAATTAATATGCCTTGGAGATAGCAGTCATACAGATCAACAGTTGTGGACAGCTATCCATGCCGAATTTAAGCAATGGCTGCCTACACTCAACCTGGATGGTACAGCAATTCCTCTGCCACTGTCCCAGTCTGGAAGCGCTGCTGCAGAAACCACTGTCGCTGTGTGCTGTCTTCGCACCATTCTGCTTCAGTTGGTATAGAGATTTTTTGGACTACCGGTTAACCGGTTGCTATGCGATAAGATCAAGCCATGGAATTAAAATCTGCACATGTTGCAGTGAGTCTGGCAGCAGCTTCGAGACCTGGTGCAGTATGACATTTTTCGTAGCCTGGCACAACCCAGTATGGTCGTGGTGCAATTCACGCTGCGTAGTGGACACAAAAGAAGGACCTCTGCACCCTTCTGCATGATTTCTTAATGGCTACTACGTTGGCTAGCGGTGACGAAGCCGTCATCAACATCACTATTACTGTCATCTACATGCTGGAGCACACTTTAAATAGTCTAGGTGAGGAGGTGGTGGTTGTGGTCCTGGGGAAAGAAGAGGAAGCAGAGGAGGATTCCTTTAGGGTTAATAATATCTGTAAGTTCAGTTCTGTCATCTCACAGGCAGTTGCCATGGGAGGAACAAATGGAGAAGGACCACGAAAAGGACGAGAAGGAAGAGGTGATGTGTTATGACCCCAGTGGACAGGGTCTCAGAGGAACGTGTAAGTCTGCAAGATACAAAAATCCAGCTCATAGGGCTGTGGTAACTGGGTTGACCAAATAGCTACTCCTAACGCCAACACTAGAAGTAGCCGGGGATCATGCCTACGGTGATCGCTAGATGACTCGCGCCAGCCGGAGAATCTAACTACCCCTAGGAGAAGAAAACAAAGACCTCTCTTGCCTCCAGAGAAAGGGACCCCAAAGCAAGATACAAGCCCCCCACAAATAATAACGGTGAGGTAAGAGGAAATGACAAACACAGAAATGAACCAGGTTCAGCAAAGAGAGGCCAGCTTACTAATAGCAGAATATAGCAAGATAACTTATCTGGTCAACAAAAACCCTATAAAAATCCACGCTGGAGATTCAAGAACCCCCGAACCGTCTAACGGTCCGGGGGAAGAACACCAGCCCCCTAGAGCTTCCAGCAAAGGTCAGGATACAGATAGGAACAAGCTGGACAAAAATACCAAACAAAACAAAAGCAAAAAGCAAAGAAGCAGACTTAGCTTGAAAAACAGGAACCAGGATCAGAGGACAAGAGCACAACAGATTAGCTCTGATATCAACGATGCCAGGCATTGAACTGAAGGTCCAGGGAGCTTATATAGCAACGCCCCTGAACTAACGGCCCAGGTGAGGATATAGGAAAAGACAGACGCTCCAGAGTGAAATCACTAATGACCACTAGAGGGAGCAAAAAGCAAAATCACAACAGTACCCCCCCCCCTTAGTGAGGGGTCACCGAACCCTCACCACGACCACCAGGGCGATCAGGATGAGCGGCGTGAAAGGCACAAACTAAATCGGCCGCATGAACATCAGAGGCGACCACCCAGGAATTATCTTCCTGACCATAGCCCTTCCACTTGACCAGGTACTGAAGCCTCCGCCTGGAGAGACGAGAATCCAAGATCTTCTCCACCACGTACTCCAACTCGCCCTCAACCAACACCGGAGCAGGAGGCTCAGCAGAAGGAACCACAGGCACAACGTACCGCCGCAACAAGGACCTATGAAACACGTTGTGGATAGCAAACGACACAGGTAGATCCAGGCGAAAGGATACAGGATTAAGAATTTCCAATATCTTGTAAGGACCAATAAAACGAGGTTTAAATTTGGGAGAGGAAACCTTCATAGGAACTAAGCGGGAAGAAAGCCACACCAAATCCCCAACACGTAGTCGGGGACCCACACCGCGGCGGCGGTTGGCAAAGCGCTGAGCCCTCTCCTGTGACAACTTCAAGTTGTCCACCACAAGATTCCAGATCCGCTGCAACCTATCCACCACAGAATCCACCCCAGGGCAGTCAGAAGGTTCCACATGACCCGAAGAAAAACGAGGGTGGAAACCAGAGTTGCAGAAAAACGGCGAAACCAAGGTGGCGGAACTAGCCCGATTATTAAGGGCAAACTCAGCTAACGGCAAGAAGGTCACCCAATCGTCCTGATCAGCAGAGACAAAACACCTCAAATAAGCCTCCAAAGTCTGATTAGTTCGCTCCGTCTGTCCATTAGTCTGAGGATGGAAAGCAGACGAAAACGACAAGTCAATGCCCATCCTACTACAAAAGGATCGCCAGAATCTGGAAACGAACTGGGATCCTCTGTCTGACACAATATTCTCAGGGATGCCGTGCAAACGAACCACGTTCTGGAAAAACACAGGAACCAGATCGGAAGAGGAAGGCAGTTTAGGCAAAGGAACCAAATGGACCATCTTGGAGAAGCGATCACATATCACCCAGATAACAGACATGCCCTGAGACACTGGAAGATCAGAAATGAAATCCATGGAGATATGTGTCCAAGGTCTCTTAGGGACAGGCAAGGGCAAGAGCAACCCGCTGGCACGAGAACAGCAAGGCTTAGCTCGAGCACAAGTCCCACAGGACTGTACAAATGACCGCACATCCCTAGACAAGGAAGGCCACCAAAAGGATCTGGCCACCAGATCTCTGGTGCCAAAAATTCCTGGGTGACCTGCCAACACCGAGGAATGAACCTCGGAAATGACTCTGCTGGTCCACTTATCAGGCACAAACAGTCTGTCAGGTGGACAAGAATCAGGCCTATCAGCCTGAAATCTCTGCAACACACGTCGCAGATCAGGAGAAATAGCTGACAAGATAATACCATCCTTAAGAATACCAACAGGTTCAGCGACTCCAGGAGCATCAGGCACAAAGCTCCTGGAAAGAGCATCGGCCTTCACATTCTTTGAACCTGGTAAATACGAGACAACAAAGTCAAATCGGGAGAAAAACAATGACCAGCGGGCCTGTCTAGGATTCAGGCGTTTAGCAGACTCGAGATACATCAGATTTTTGTGATCAGTCAAGACCACCACACGATGCTTAGCACCCTCGAGCCAATGACGCCACTCCTCAAATGCCCATTTCATGGCCAACAACTCCCGATTGCCCACATCATAATTTCGCTCCGCAGGCGAAAACTTCCTAGAGAAAAAGGCGCAAGGTCTCATAACAGAGCAACCAGGGCCTCTCTGCGACAAAACGGTCCCTGCTCCAATCTCTGAAGCATCCACCTCAACTTGAAAGGGAAGCGAGACATCAGGCTGGCACAAAACAGGCGCCGAAGTAAACCGACGTTTCAACTCCTGGAAAGCCTCCACGGCAGCAGGAGCCCAATTAACCACATTGGAGCCCTTCTTGGTCATATCCGTCAAAGGTTTCACAATGCTAGAAAAGTTAGCGATAAAACGACGGTAGAAGTTAGCGAAACCCAAGAACTTCTGAAGACTCTTAACTGACGAGGGCTGAGTCCAATCAAGAATAGCTCGGACCTTGACTGGGTCCATCTCCACAGCAGAAGGGGAAAAAATGAACCCCAAAAAGGGAACCTTCTGTACACCAAAAAGACACTTTGAGCCCTTGACAAACAAAGAATTTTCACGCAAAATTTTAAAGACCATCCTGACCTGCTCCACATGCGAGTCCCAATTATCAGAAAAAACCAGAATATCATCCAGATAAACGATCAGAAATTTATCCAGATAGTTCCGGAAAATGTCATGCATAAAGGACTGAAAAACTGAAGGGGCATTAGAGAGCCCAAAAGGCATCACCAAGTACTCAAAATGACCTTCGGGCATATTGAATGCGGTTTTCCATTCATCCCCTTGCTTAATGCGCACAAGGTTGTACGCACCACGAAGGTCTATCTTGGTAAACCACTTGGCACCTTTAATCCGGGCAAACAAGTCAGACAACAACGGCAAAGGATACTGAAATTTGACAGTGATCTTATTTAAAAGCCGATAGTCAATACAAGGCCTCAAAGATCCGTCCTTTTTAGCCACAAAAAAGAATCCCGCACCAAGAGGGGAAGAAGACGGACGGATGTGTCCTTTCTCCAGAGACTCCTTGATATATGAACGCATAGCGGTATGTTCAGGTATCGACAGATTAAACAGTCTTCCCTTAGGAAATTTACTGCCTGGAATCAAATCTATTGCACAGTCACATTCCCTATGAGGAGGCAATGCACTGGACCTGGACTCGCTAAAGACATCCTGATAATCAGACAAGTACTCCGGAACTTCCGAAGGCGTAGAAGAAGCAATAGACACAGGCAGGGAATCCTCATGAATACCATGACAGCCCCAACTAGACACTGACATAGCCTTCCAGTCAAGGACTGGATTATGGGTCTGTAACCATGGCAGCCCCAAAACAACCAAATCATGCATTTTATGTAGAACGAGAAAACGTATCACCTCGCGGTGTTCAGGAGTCATGCACATGGTAACCTGTGTCCAATACTGCGGCTTATTTTCTGCCAATGGCGTAGCATCAATACCCCTAAGAGGGATAGGATTTTCTAATGGTTCAAGAATAAAACCACAGCGCTTAGCAAATGAGAGATCCATAAGACTCAGGGCAGCACCTGAATCTACAAACGCCATGACAGGATAAGATGACAGTGAGCAAATCAAAGTTACAGACAGAATAAACTTAGGATGCAAATTACCAACGGTGACAGGACTAACAACCTTAGATATACGTTTAGAGCATGCTGAGATAACATGTGTAGAATCACCACAGTAGTAGCACAAGCCATTCCGGCGTCTATGAATTTTCCTCTCATTTCTAGTCAGGATTCTATCACATTGCATCAAATCAGGTGTCCATTCAGACAACACCATGAGGGAATTTGCGGTTTTTCTATCACATTGCATCACATCAGGTGTCTGTTCAGACAACAACATGAGGGAATTTGCGGTTTTGCGCTCCCGCAACCGCCGGTCAATTTGAATAGCCAGGGACATGGTATCATTCAGACCTGTGGGAATGGGAAAACCCACCATAACATTCTTAATGGCCTCAGAAAGGCCATTTCTAAAATTAGCGGCCAGTGCACACTCGTTCCAATGTGTCAGCACGGACCATTTCCGAAATTTTTGGCAATACACCTCAGCCTCGTCCTGGCCCTGAGACATAGCCAGCAAGGCTTTCTCTGCCTGAATCTCAAGATTGGGTTCCTCATAAAGTAAACCGAGCGCCAGAAAAAACGCATCAATATCAGCCAATGCCGGATCTCCTGGCGCCAACGAAAAAGCCCAATCCTGAGGGTCACCCCGTAAGAATGAAATAACAATTTTTACTTGTTGAGCAGAGTCTCCAGACGAACAAGGTTTCAGGGACAAAAATTATTTACAATTATTCCTGAAATTCCTAAACTTAAATCGGTCTCCTGAAAACAGTTCAGGAATCGGAATCTTGGGTTCAGACCTAGGATTTCTGGTAACATAATCTTGTATACCCTGCACACGAGCGGCAAGCTGGTCCACACTTGTAATAAAGGTCTGGACATTCATGTCTGCAGCAAGCTTAAGCCACTCTGAGGTAAAGGGGAAAAGAAAAAAAAAAATGAGAGAGGGAAAAAAAAAACTCAAAATTTTCTTTCTTATAATCCCACTTCTGCAATGCATTAAATATTTATTACTGGCCTGGCATACTGTTATGACCCCAGTGGACAGGGTCTCAGAGGAACGTGTAAGTCTGCAAGATACAAAAATCCAGCTCATAGGGCTGTGGTAACTGGGTTGACCAAATAGCTACTCCTAACGCCAACACTAGAAGTAGCCGGGGATCATGCCTACGGTGATCGCTAGATGACTCGCGCCAGCCGGAGAATCTAACTACCCCTAGGAGAAGAAAACAAAGACCTCTCTTGCCTCCAGAGAAAGGGACCCCAAAGCAAGATACAAGCCCCCCACAAATAATAACGGTGAGGTAAGAGGAAATGACAAACACAGAAATGAACCAGGTTCAGCAAAGAGAGGCCAGCTTACTAATAGCAGAATATAGCAAGATAACTTATCTGGTCAACAAAAACCCTATAAAAATCCACGCTGGAGATTCAAGAACCCCCGAACCGTCTAACGGTCCGGGGGGAGAACACCAGCCCCCTAGAGCTTCCAGCAAAGGTCAGGATACAGATAGGAACAAGCTGGACAAAAATACCAAACAAAACAAAAGCAAAAAGCAAAGAAGCAGACTTAGCTTGAAAAACAGGAACCAGGATCAGAGGACAAGAGCACAACAGATTAGCTCTGATATCAACGATGCCAGGCATTGAACTGAAGGTCCAGGGAGCTTATATAGCAACGCCCCTGAACTAACGGCCCAGGTGAGGATATAGGAAAAGACAGACGCTCCAGAGTGAAATCACTAATGACCACTAGAGGGAGCAAAAAGCAAAATCACAACAGTGATGGACGTGCAACAGTTAGGTGATGAAGACAATAATGATTCCCTCTATGTTGTCCATGGTGGTCAGGAGGGAATGGAGTAAGAAAGCTTGAGTGTTATCTTACCACCAACAGCTGTGGAGCTGGACTTTATGAAAGACACCGACCCATGAGTGTATTTTGCAGCACTATCTGCAACATGATTGTTATTGTTTCCCGTATAGTTACGATTCAAAATAGTGCTGACAATTGGGTTGCCAGTGTATTCTAACCACAATAAAAAAAAGCAAATTTTGCCTGTTGCTTTCCACCCTGGGAAGGGACGGGATTTGGATGATTTGCCCCAGCATTTCGTCCCCAGCATTTGGTCCCTAGGGTTTTCGCACCTGTACATTTTGCCCCGGCACATTTCGCCCCCAGCAGTTCCCCCATTTCGCCCCAGCAGTTTGCCCCGGAGGTCTTCTTCTGCTCATGTTTGCCTGATCTTCTCCTGACTATGTGGGCTGGCGATCTATCGCCATGCTGGATCCGGAGGCCACCATGAGTCCTCTCCTTCTTCCCAACTTCCTCTTCTTTTGCCTCATCTCACCGCAGCACTGTGCATGTGCAGCAGTGTCTTGGTGACAGGAGAGACATCCTGCCCCCTGGATTAACTGATGAATGGGCCAGGAGTGACATCATGTCAGTGAGTGGCCAGGAGACATTCGGCCTCACTGCCGCGGCATTCATCATGCTTCATGGATCAGTGATCCAGGCAAGATGAAAAGACAGCCAGGGGGCCAAATGCTGGGGACGAAATGTGCGGGGGCAAAATGTACCCAGGGACAAACTGCTGGGGGTGAAACATCCTATAACCGAAAGGGACACACCCATTCTTCAGTATCAAAACATGTATGAAGACAGTCTTTATAATTGAGAGTCATAAGTGGTTGATATCTTTTAATGGCTAACTGAAATGATGGTAACAAATTACCATCTTTTCAGTTAGCCATTAAAAGGTATCGACCACTGAGGACTCTCAATTCTAAATATTTGTCTATCTACTGGCTAACACGGTACCAAGATATGTATTTTTCCTGTATCAAAATGAACACAATCTTAACCGTGTTTTTTGCCCAAGACAACAATGAGGCACACATTTTGCACGTTTGCATTGCAGTGATAGCCTTCCAACCACAGAAACTTTCAGTTGTCAATGCACAAACATTAGCAGCCTTGCAGCACTATAGTCCTGTATTTCGACCCTACCAAGGACAGCACCTGCAAAGAGTTTGTTGTACCCATGTTTGTGGGCGTTTCATCGCAGTACTTATTTTTCTACCCACACTACAAAGGCATACAGATAGTAAATTTAGAGTGTGATCCCCAATGGTGACAGTGCTAATAATGTCTGTAAATGTCTGTAAAGTGAATGTTGAATTATTTGCACTATATAAGTTTTAAACCAAAAAAATAAATGAAATTGATGGTCATCCACATTCAGGAGGCACACATATCAGTTTCATAGATTACTATTGTCAGAAAAATGTAATGATAGTAACACGGGTAGTTGACTCAAGGCTTGTTATAATCCTGTAAAAAGGCTAAAAGTCATATAGTTTTGTTACAGGCAGTAAAAAAGTGTGTTAGAGAAGCCTAACACTTCTACTTTACCTATTGTATCAAAGTTGAATCTACACTATAATATTGTATTATTAATGGAACCATTCATTAGAGAGATCTAAATAAAATATTTCACATTTCCCTCTTAGTAAGTATCTTAAGGGTATAATAGTTTCTTATAACAGCTGTGTGTCTTTTAGATGGCTGTATCCCAGGGATTTCCATGGTGCACATCTCCAGATAGTATATAAAGCACCTAGCAATACAGGGGAACAGCTCCCTCAATGTTGCTCTGTTGTCAAAATGGCTCCTTTCACAGTTGTAATTTGTAATATAATGACATATGTAATGCTCATAGCATTTCACTGGATTTTGGCTAGATGCTCATTTGTGGATTGACATATCTGTAAAGGTAAAAAGACAGCTGTAGAACGGGCAGCTACGCGTGTAGCAATAAAAAAAATAATGCTGTGCGTAACCTTGCACAGTCACTTTGTGAATATAGAACCCTGAAGCATAGCTTGTCTCAGCAGGTGATGGATGCAACTAGACAGGACACATGTACATGGTAGAGATAAGCCCTGTTACCTGAGGGGGCTCTTAGACCTTTTTCTGCCCTTCCTGGTATGACTGAGCCATAAAATGGTTGGGTGCTAAGTGGGGGATGATTCACACCTGGGCAGCCACAGGGCTGGCTGAGGATTTGGGGTTTATGGAGACATTTTATGGGGTCAGTACTAGATTATGTGGAATGCCTTGTGGAAAATACTTAATACTTTATACATGCCATCGCCTTTAAAAAAAAAGAGGAACGAAGTTGGCATTTGTTGCTAAAAGCATACAGAGATAACTGTGGAAATTATGAAAACTATTTCTAGATATATCAGCTTCTGAAAACTTCATCAAGGTTTATACCTAAGCTACACAGGGGGTGTAGGAAAAAAACACAAAAATTGAGCTTGGTTTGAGTTGGTATACATGCAGCACATAAACGCATGCTCACATTGGCCATAAAACATACAAAAATAGCATAAAAGACATCGCACCGCAGCAAGGTGACTCTGGTCGGGAGGTTCTACACTGTTTAATATTAAAAACCTTACCTGGGTCAAAGTTGACCTCAGTGTGTGAATAAGGGCAGACAAAAGAACCGAGTCCCATCCAGAGGACGCCAGTCTGGGGAAGACTTTAAATGTGATTTCAAGCTCAGGAAAGGGATGTCACAACCCAGCTTGCACAGACTACAAAAATACAAAGAAAAAACACACAAAAATTGAGCTTGGTTTGAGTTAGTATACATGCAGCACTGAAATGCATGTTCACATTGGCCATAAAACGCAAAACTTACAAGAAACAAAATGAGCAAAAACCCTGCTGTAACTAAATAAGTAGAAAGCAAAAAAATTGCGCCATTTTCCAATACCCATAACGTCTCCATTTTTCATGATCTCGGGTTGGGTTAGGACTTATTTTTTGCACGCCGAGCTGACATTTCTAATTATACTATTTTGATGCAGATACCGTATTTTCCGGCGTATAAGACGACTTTTTAACCCCTGAAAATCTTCTTAAAAGTCGGGGGTCGTCTTATACGCCGGGTATTGCCTTGTATGCCGGGTGTATATGGTGGGTGGGGGGGGAATGGTCCTGATGACGACGAGGGGGCGTCTCACAGGAAAGTGAGTATCCCCCATTACCTCATCGTAGTGCTGCAGCGTGGGGTCTCTGTGCTGGGAGCGGCGGCTGCTGTGCTGTGGGGCGGCGGCTCCTCTTCTGCAGTGTGGGGCCTCTCTGCTGTCGGGGGGCGGCGGCGTATCTTCATGCAGTCGGGGCTCCTCCGGCATCTCAATAAAGCCCGGAGGCCCGGCGGCAGCTCAATAGGTGCACTGCGGAGGCCTCCGGGAAAATGGCCGCTGCTCAGATTCAGATCTCGTCCCGAGATCTCGGGAGACGAGATCTGAATCTGAGCAGCGGCCATTTTCCCAAAGGCCACCGCATCGCACCTATTGAGCTGCCTCCGGGAAAATGGCCGCTGCTCAGATTCAGATCTCGTCTCCCGAGATCTCGGGACGAGATCTGAATCTGAGCAGCGGCCATTTTCCCGGAGGTCACCGCAATGCACCGATGGAGCTGCCGTCGGGGCCTCCGGGCTTTAAGGAGATGCCGGAGGAGCCCCGACTGCATGAAGATACGCCGCCGCCCCACAGCACAGAGGCCCCACACTGCAGAAGAGGAGCCGCCGCTCCCAGCACAGAGACCCCACGCTGCAGCGCTACGATGAGGTAATGGGGGATACTCACTTTCCTGTGAGACGCCCCCTCGTCGTCATCAGGACCACTCCCCCCCCCCAAAGGCACATTACATTAGTCACCAGCCCTATAAGACAACATACGGCGTATAAGAAGACCCCCGACTTTTAAGAAGATTTTATATTTTAACTGGTAAAGTTGGGGGGTCGTCTTATACGCCCAGTCGTTTTATACGCCGGAAAATACGTTACATTCTTTTGATCACCCATTATTGCATTTTAATACAATGCTGTGGCAACCAAAACAATGTAATTCTGTAGTTTTGACTTTTTTCTCGCTATGCCGCTTAGCAATCGGGTTAAGTCTTTTTTATATTGATAGTTTTTATATTGATAGATCTGGCGATTCTGAATGCAGCGATACCAAATCTGTGTATGTTTAATTTTTTTATTGTTTTATTTTGAATGGGGCAAAAGGGGGTTAACGTGAACTTTTATATTTTTGAAATTTTTTAAATATTTTTAAAAACATTTTTTTTTTTTGCTTTTGACATGCGTCAATAGTCTCAATGGGAGACTAGAAGCTGCCATAACCCAATCAGCTCTGCTACATACAGGCGATGGTCAGATCGCCTGTATGTAGCCAAATTGCTCACTTGCTATGAGCACTGACCACCGGGCGGCGCTAATAGCAATCCAGCAGTGATAATCATAGACATCTGCTTGAAACCTCTGGTTGACATGCCAACCCATTGGCGACCCATGGTCATGTGACACGGGCACCGATGGGCTGGTTTTCTGGCAAGCTTGCCAGAAGTGCGTGTTAAATGCCACTGTCAGAGTTTGACAGCGGCATTTAACTAGTTAACAGCAATGGGTGGATCGCGATTACACTTACGGCTGTTAGACGCACATGTCAGTTGTTCAAAACAGCTGACGTGCTAGAAAACATGTGGACTCAGTGCCGGAGTCCACATCAACGGTCGGGAGTCCCACATCAGCGTACTATTACGCGCAATGTCGGAAAGGGATTAAAGAAGCAATCCTGGTATCTTTTTATATTCTTAACCTGTGTAAATATTAATGTAGAGTAGTGTCAGTGTGTTAATAAACTCACCTTCTGCTGTATTCTCAGTTCTCAGGGATTCTCTCCTTTTCTGATATACGTCACCACTAGAGATGAGCGAGCACTAAAAGGCTCGGGTGCTTGTTGCTCAAACTGAGCAGTTCCTAATACTCGCATGTTCATTTTGAGTAACAAGTGTAATGGGAGTCAATGGGAAATCCAAGCTTTTTTTCATGCAGACCCAATAAAGGGGTCTGGGGGCGGTAAAAATGTTCAAATGGGTGGGAAAAATGCTGAATGGAAGTAGAATAGCGTAGAGAAGACCCCTGTAAACATCTTTGACTTCCAGAGCGCTGATGAGAATAATGGTATCACACTTTTACTTCACTTTCGGGCTCTTTCACACTTCCTGATATTTCTGGTACTGGAAAAACCAGTACCAGAGATATCCATGTACATGTGTTCATGTTTACATGTGTAACTCTTGTGGCAAACATGTGGCAACCATGTGCCACTCGTGTACCGCATTAGTATCACATGTACCGGTGCCTGGGAATCAGTGTTAGGGTATGTGCACACGTATTCTTAAGGTCTGCGGATTTTTCCGCAGTTGAGTTTTGAAAACTACAGGTAAAAGGCACTGCTTTTTACCTGCGGATTTCCTGCGGAATTACCGCGATTTTTGTGCGGATTCCACTGCGGTTTTACACCTGCAGTAAAAAATACAATATAGTGCACAGTGGTAAACTTTAAAAACATGTTAATAAGCAATTTAGTATTTTCAGGTGTCCCATATTTGTGAAATAAAGAGAATCGCACTTACAACATAAATCTTCCAGGTGCTGAGAGTGCGATTCTCTTTATTTCATAAATATGGGACACCTGAAAATACTAAATTGCTTATTAACATGTTTTTAAAGTTTACCACTGTGCACTATATTGTATTTTTTATATATGATGAATATTGCACAAGATTATTACAATGGCACTGTTGCACTTTTTTGGTCTGATGACTACTGTTGATCTGACGTCCAAAATAACTGATTATATCTAATTGTTTAATATGAATGTTCCCTATATATACTCACCCTGTCTGTATATTCACTGCTTGAAAAAGGATAAAGATATCCGAAACGTCGCCACGCCGTCCAGGCATTAAAGCCCTTTTTTTCTTTATTTTTGTGCTGTCTTCCTTTTTTTCATCTATTACCGGAGACCATTCTAACAGTGGTTGGGAAGGCGCTGCACTACTATTTGGTAACATAAAGATGCTGTTCCAATTTTGATCCATATACCATGTTTTGTGGAAATTTGCATCACAATTTTTCATTTTTTATTTTTTTCATTTTTTATTTTTTGTTTGCTGTTCTATTGTGTTTTTCTCATAACTTATATTGGGCTATGGAAAAATTGCCTGAATCCGGTATTTTTGCTTTTACCAGTGAGGATGGGGATAGAATACTAGGTGGAATGGAAATGGATGCTGCTTTCCTTAGTACACCATCACTATATGACTTGAAAATCAAATATGAGAATATTACTAGAAAATCTATGACGGTACAATTACATTTAGTGACTCTAAGTGAATATTTTAAAGCTAAAAAGATACCTAGAGGACTCCGTTCCAACATTCGTTCCAACATTCGTCCAAATCTAATGTCCAATGATGCATCCTTCTGTGCTAAATTTAGTATGATTTCGAATAAATATGGCTTGGACATTATTCTCTTGAATATTGAATATTTGCAACAGGAAACTAAGAGACTTAATTCTGAAGTAACACAGGTGGAACTGGAAATAAAGTGCCTCATGAAGGAGGATGAATTCAATAATTTCAAGGAGTCATTGAAAACTAAAATGGACAAATTACGTATTGAATTGGAAGATGTAAAGCGTAGAAAGTGGAACCGGGATATGGAGGATTACAGGGATGGAAACATCTATAATTGGCAAAAAGAAAATTCAGGAACTTGGAGAAAAGGTCATTGGACCAACGGGGTTAACTTTACAATTTCTAATGATGATAATGTGTTATCTAACCACAATTTTTTCAGAAATGGATCCATCAAACGAAAAAATGAAACCAACAGGAAAAGGGGAGGAAAAAAACATTGGAGACGGCAAAAAAGAGAAAAGAGGGAAAAACAAATCACCAGGAGAGAAACAAATATCAACAAGGAGCAAGGAACAAATCTGGTAATAAACATTTCAGATAAAATATTGACCGAAAGTCAGATGTCGGTATTAAACAAGGGACTATCGTTTGGTTTGAGCACCCATGTGAATTGGTTCCAACTAAATATGGATATGCAGCGTTTTTTTAGATCTGTAAAGCTAAAAGAATGGTTTTCTAATAAGGCCCAAATAGTTAAGACCTCTAACAGCGAACTCAATTGTAAACAGCTAGCTCTGCCCAAAAAGAGTAATTTCACACCGTCTGAAAATTCCTCTGTGATAGATGCATTTATAACCGCTGTCAATGATGACATAAAAATGTTTAGAGACAAATGTACAAAAAAATTTGTTCACCCTAATATGTCTAAAAACAAAATGGAAGCTCTATATGAGCTGGCACATGATAAAAATATAATTATTAAGAGTGCTGACAAAGGCGGAGCAGTGGTTGTGATGAATAGGGAGGACTATCTTCAGGAAATCCGGGGACAGTTGGCTGACCCGGAGGTGTACGAGAGACTTTCTTATGACCCAAAATTTGATATTGCAAGAGATATTAAGATTATCCTGGATAAAGCTCTTGAGTTGTGCATAATTGATTCAGACTTGCATGAATATCTGACGGTTGGGTGTCCAGTTACCCCAGTTATATATACTTTGCCAAAAATACATAAGTCTCTCGTACATCCTCCGGGTCGACCTATTGTCTCTGGTTGTGACTCCATTTTATCTCATATTGGAGTCTTTTTGGATAGAATCCTTAATCCCATTGCCAGTCAGACGGAGTCCTTCATTAGAGACACCACCGATTTTCTTGAAAAAATCGGTGGAATAGAAATAATTGGGGATGTAATTCTAGCATCATTTGATGTAACTTCATTGTATACATCGATTCAACATAATAAGGGATTGAATGCAGTAAATAAAAAACTACGGGCTACTGAACATTCTGAAGAAGCGAGAAATTTCATAATACAATTATTGGAGTTGGTACTAACCAAAAATTATTTTTTATTTGGTGACACCTTTTATTTGCAATTGCGAGGAGTGGCCATGGGTGCCAACATGGCACCCTCGTATGCAAATATTGTCATGAGTGTCTTGGAGGAAGATGTCATCGATGTGTCCCACCACTATTGCTATGTAGCTGCATGGTGGAGATACATAGATGACATCTTCCTAATCTGGACAGGCTCGGAAGACCTATTAATAAAATTCCATGATTATTTGAATACAATAGATGATACTATTAAGTTTACCCTGGTGCATTCCAACAGTGAAATCCAATTTTTGGATGTCAATGTTAAAATTAAAGATAATAAACTCGTCACTCAATTATATACAAAGATAAAAGATAAAAATGATCTTTTACTCTTCAGTAGCCAGCATCCAAGAAAAACTAAAGAATCCATCCCTTTTAACCAATTAATTAGAACTAAGAGAATTGAGAGTGATAAAGATTCCCTAGAAAGGTCTACAGAGGGGACTCTCAAAAAATTTGTGGATAGGGGGTACCCAAAAAAATTATTGGATACACAAAAAAATAGAGTTGACTCCATTAAAAGAGAAGATCTTTTTCAGAATCAAAAAATAAGGTTCAGGACCGTATACCACTAGTGACAACTTTTTGTGAGGAAAGTGGTGGGATCTCCAACATTATATTGAAACATTGGGGTATGTTGCACAAATGCTTACCACATATACCCGAATTTTCAAAGCCACCCATTTTTTCATATAAACGAAACCGCACAATTGCCTCCAATTTAGTAAAATCAGATATTGGCTCTTTTAAAAAACCCAATCAAACTACACTTTCTGGACAGGATAGGAGAGGTTGCTTTCCATGTCTTTCATGTATTAATTGCACTTTAATGATAAAAGGATCCAGTTTTTCACATCCTGTGACTCAGAAAAAATATGAGATACAGCATTTTTTGACTTGTGACTCAGAATTTGTGGTTTACCTGCTGCAATGTCCTTGTTCCTTATGGTATGTCGGTGAGACAACATGTGACTTTAAAACACGGATTAATCAACACCGACATACCATAAGGAACAAACGTATGGACCTACCGGTATCAAAACACTTCGTAGAAAAATCGCATACGGAAAAAGAACTGCGTTTTCGCATTATTGACATGATACCTGTCCAGAGGAGAGGGGGTGATCGTATTCGATTACTCAAAAAAAGAGAATTGGAATGGATTATGAAACTAAATACGTTGAAACCATATGGTCTTAATGTAGACTTCAAAATGAATCATATTTTATGAAGGAAATAGTGGTTTATTCTATTGTCTCCTCACTGTTATGCTACATTTCCTATTAATGTTACAAGGATTTTAACATCTTGTTTTTTTCTTTTGTTTTCTTTTTTTTTTCTCTTTCAGATGTCCCAATTTGTGAAATCCGCACTTCTTATATTTCATGATGTTGATTTATTATGATACTATGTGTGAAGATATGCATTAAATAAACTCTGAGATAACGCTCACTTTTCTGTTTCATTATATTTTATTTTAAAATTGTGGCTATATACATTTGGTTGTGCAGTGTGTGTACAGGATGTGTGGACATATGGGGGGATTTCCTCCCCCTGTGTGTCTCTCTTTCCCTGTCATAGCCTCATTACCTCATTTTACCATGGGGAGTTTGGGACTTAGTCACACTGCACATAGAGCTTATGCCTAAACCACTTGTGCCCACTATATATTATATTATTTGATATTGATCAGTGTAAATCTCAGTTTGGGGTATTTGTAGCGACAGCTGCCGTTTCCTCAGTAAACAAGAAAATATAGTTACTCCCCAGTTTTATTATGCATCATCTTTTATCTTTGGCTGGTAAAAAACCGCGTTGATAGGAGTTGTCAAAACGCTCTAATTTGATCGAAATACGAACAGCCATATACCTTTTCCAAGATGGCGCTTATGACTTCAGTATGCGAGTGCGCAAGCGCGGACCATAATGCTTTGAGTCCGGTCTGCAGATGTCACAGACATGCGCAGTAGTAATAGGAAGACGCCGAAGCTCTCAGCACCTGGAAGATTTATGTTGTAAAAGTGCGATTCTCTTTATTTCACAAATATGGGACACCTGAAAATACTAAATTGCTTATTAACATGTTTTTAAAGTTTACCACTGTGCACTATATTGTATTTTTTATATATGATGAATATTGCACAAGATTATTACAATGGCACTGTTGCACTTTTTTGGTCTGATGACTACTGTTGATCTGACGTCCAAAATAACTGATTATATCTAATTGTTTAATATGAATGTTCCCTATATATACTCACCCTGTCTGTATATTCACTGCTTGAAAAAGGATAAAGATATCCGAAACGTCGCCACGCCGTCCAGGCATTAAAGCCCTTTTTTTCTTTATTTTTGTGCTGTTCCAATTTTGATCCATATATATATATATATATATATATATATACTGTATGTGTCAGTGAGGCACATACATCTATATACATAATTGTCTAAGGGTTTTTCCGTCTGTCTGTCTGTCTGTCTTTCTGTCTGTCTGTTTTTCTGTCTGTCTGTCCTGGAAATCCCACGTCTCTGATTGGTCGAGGCCGCCAGGCCTCGACCAATCAGAGACGGGCACAGCATGGCGACGATGATGTCATAATGGAAATCCCACGTCTCTGATTGGTCGAGGCCGCCAGGCCTCGACCAATCAGCGACGGGCACAGTATCGACGTAGATGTCATAATGGTTGCCATGGCGATGATGATGTCATAAAGGTTGCCTCGACCAATCAGCGACGGGTACAGTCTGCCGCGAATTCTGGAATCATCATTGTCCATATACTACGGGGACATGCATATTCTAGAATACCCGATGCTTTAGAATCGGGCCACAGTCTAGTATATATATATATATATATATATATATATATATATACACACTATGTTCCAAATTATTATGCAAATTACATTTTTCTCTGATTTTCCTAAATGGTTGGTGCAAATGACAGTTAGTCTAATAAAAATTATCGCCCGTTAGAGGATACATCGAATTTTATTGAATAAACCTCCCAATGATAACAGTATAATCTCCAAAATGAATAAAACCTCAAAATGCACTGTTCCAAATTATTAGGCACAGTAGAATTTCTAAACATTTGATATGTTTTAAAGAACTGAAAATGCTCATTTGTGGAATTTGCAGCATTAGGAGGTCACATTCACTGAACAAAAAGCTATTCAACTCCAAAACATCCTAACAGGCCAAGTTACATGTTGACATAGGACCCTTTCTTTGATATCACCTTCACAATTCTTGCATCCATTGAACTTGTAAGTTTTTGGAGAGTTTCTGATTGTATTTCTTTGCATGAAGTCATAACAGCCTCCCAGAGCTGCTGTTTTGATGTGAACTGCCTCCCACCCTCATAGATCTTTTGCTTGATGATACTCCAAAGGTTCTCTATAGGGTTGAGGTCAGGGGAAGATGGTGGCCACACCATGAGTTTATCTCCTTTTCTGCCCATAGCAGCCAATGACTCAGAGGTTTTCTTTGCAGCATGAGATGGTGCATTGTCATGCATGAAGATGATTTTGCTCCTGAAGGCACATTTCTGCTTTTTATACCATGGAGGAAAGTTGTCAGTCAGAAACTCTATATACTTTGCAGAGGTCATTTTCACACCTTCAGGAACCTTAAAGGGCCCTACCAGCTGTTTCTCAATGATTCCGGCCCAAAACATGACTCCTCCACCTCCTTGCTGTTGTTGCAGCCTTGTTGGGACATGGTGGCCATCCACTACTCTTTCCATTTGGACCATCCAGGGTTGCTCAACACTTATCAGTGAACAAGAATGTTTGGAAATTAGTCTTCATGTATGTGTGGGCCCAATGCAACCATTTCTGCTTGTGAACACTGTTTAAGGGTGGCCGAATAGTAGGTCTATGCACCACAGCAAGCCTTTCAAGGAGCCTACACCTTGAGGTTCCAGGGACTCCAGAGGCACCAGCAGCTCAAATATCTGTTAGCAGCTGCTAAAAAGCCATTACAAAGCAGCACTCTTAATCCGATGAACTTGCCTGGCAGAAATCTTCCTCATTATGCCTTTATCAGCACAAACACATCTGTGCTCAGATACAGCCACAAATCTCTTAACAGTACGATGATCACGCTTACGTTTTTGGGAAATTTCTAATGTTTTCTTCCCTTCACCAAGGCATTGCACTATTTGATGCTTTTCAGCAGCAGATATATCCTTTTTCTTTCCCATGTTACTTGAAAACTGTGACCTGCATAATAATGTGTAACATCATTTTTAAGTAGTTTTCCTTTAATTAGAATCACCTGGAAAACTAATTATCCTATGTGTTTAACGTTGATTTCAGTGATCCATTGAGCCTTGAGACACAATACTTTCCACGAGTTTATTTGAAAAACAAAACAATTAAATCTTTATCACACTTAAATCCAATTTGCATAATAATTTGGAACACAGTGTACATATAATTCAGCGCTAGATAGCAGAAAAGCCGGTAATTCAATTGCCGGCTTTTCCTTTCTCCTTCACAAACCCGACATGATATGAGACATGGTTTACATACAGTAAACCATCTCACATCCCTTTTTTTTTTGCATATTCCACACTACTAATGTTAGTAGTGTGTATGTGCAAAATTTGGGCGCTCTAGCTGGTAAAATAAAGGGTTAAATCACGGAAAAAAATTGTCGTGGGCAATTTTCTCCGCCAGAGCGGTAAAGCCAGTGACTGAGGGCAGATATTAATAGCCTAGAGAGGGTCCATGGTTATTGGCCCCCCTGGCTAAAAACATCTGCCCCAGCCACCCCAGAAAAGGCACATCTGTAAGATGCGCCTATTCTGGCACTTGGCCACTCTCTTCCCACTCCTGTGTAGTGGTGGGATATGGGGTAATGAAGGGTTAATGTCACCTCGCTATCGTAAGGTGACATTAAGCCAGGTTAATAATGGAGAGGCGTCAATTATGACTCCTATCCATTATTAATCCAATAGTATGAAATGGTTAATAAAACACACACACATTATTTAAAAGTATTTTAATGAAATAAAGACACATGGTGTTTTAATATTTTATTATACTCTTAATCCACCTGAAGACCCTCGTTCTGTAAAAAAGGAAAAATAAAAAATCAACAATATCCCATACCTTCCGTCGTTCTGTCACATCCCACGATGTAAATCTATCTGAAGGGAAAATATTCTGAAAAGTTCCCATGTTCGAGTTCATATGAGGACATCCAGCAGAGGGCGCATCACCACGACTCAAGGTAACTACAGGACATTCCCCTGCATTCCATTAATTCACAACATTTTACAGACAGGAGCACAGCTGCATTAGCAGAGCTCCTGGGTGCAAAATGATTTTACCCCTTCAGATGGATTTACATATATATACAGTGTATATATATATATATATATATATATATATATATATATATATATATATATATACTGTGTATGTGTTTTTACGAACATTTGAGCCCATAAATCCATTAGTTGTCGGCTTTGCAAGCCTGCGAGAAAATCTCGCAGTATGGATGCCATACGGATTACATACGGAGGATGACATGCACAAAATACACTGCAACAGCCTGACGGATGACATAAGTATCACTATTTTGGGAACATTTCTGTGTATTACGGCCGTAAAAAATGGACCGTATTTTCATACGCTGAGTGTGACGCCGGCCTGAATGGCATGAAAAAATAAAAAAACATTTGTGAATTTCTGTTTATTTGTTCTCTCAGCCAACGAAAAATAATAAAAATGGGATCAAAACATTTTATGCAGTTTAATATGGTAAGAATAAAAACTCCACTAATTGTGCAGAAAACAAGCTTCCGTATAGCTCTTTCAGTGAAAATATTAAAAAGTTAGAGCTCTCAGAATATGGCAGTGCAATATATATGTTTTTGCAAATCTCTGTCAGTGTCATCTGTTAACCCCTTACTGACTTCGGACGGGATAGTACGTCCGAGGTCAGCTCCCCTGCTTTGATGCAGGGCTCCGCGGTGAGCACGCATCAAAGCCGGGACATGTCAGCTGTTTTGAACAGCTGACATGTCCCCGCAATAGGCGCGGGCGGAATCGCGATCTGCCCGCACCTATTAACTAGTTAAATGCCGCTGTCAAACGCAGACAGCGGCATTTAACTACCGCATCAGGCCGGGCGGCCGGATATGATGTCATCGCCGACCCCCGTCACATGATCGGAGGTCGGCGATGCTTCTGAATGGTAACCATAGAGGTCCTTAAAACCTCTATGGTTACTGATCGCCGGTAGCTGTGAGCGCCACCCTGTGGTCGGCGCTCACAGCACACCTGCAATTCTGCTGTGTAGCAGCGATATTATGATCGCTGCTACATAGCAGAGCCGATCGCGTTGTGCCTGCTTCTAGCCTCCTATGGAGGCTATAGAAGCATGGCAAAAGTGAAAAAAAAAGTTACAAAAAATGTGAAAAAAATAAAAAAAACATAAAAGTTTAAATCACCCCCCTTTCGCCCCAATCAAAATAAATCAATTAAAAAAAAAATCAAACCTACACATATTTGGTATCGCCGCGTTCAGAATCGCCCGATCTATCAAGAAAAAAAAAGCATTAACCTGATCACTAAACGGCGTAACAAGAAAAAAAAATCGAAATGCCAGAATTACGTTTTTTTGGTCGCCGCGACATTGCATTAAAATGCAATAGCGGGCGATCAAAAGAACGTATCTGCACTGAAATGGTATCATTAAAAACGCCAGCTCGGCACACAAAAAATAAGCCCTCACCTGACCACAGATCACGAAAAATGGAGACGCTACGAGTATCGGAAAATGGCTCAATTTTTTTTTTTTTTTTTAGCAAAGTTTGGAATTTTTTTTCACCACTTAGGTAAAAAATAACCTAGACATGTTTGGAGTCTATGGACTCGTACTGACCTGGAGAATCATAATGGCAGGTCAGTTTTAGCATTTAGTGAACCTAGCAAAAAAGCCAAGCAAAAAACCAGTGTGGGATTGCACTTTTTTTGCAATTTCACCACACTTGGAATTTTTTTCCCGTTTTCTAGTACACGACATGGTAAAACCAATGATGTTGTTCAAAAGTACAACTCGTCCCACAAAAAATAAGCTCTCACATGGCCAAATTGACAGAAAATAAAAAAGTTATGGCTCTGGGAAGGAGGGGAGTGAAAAACGAAAACGGAAAAACGAAAAATCCCAAGGTCATGAAGGGGTTAATGCAAAAAATAGAGGTTGTCCATGTTCCTAGTACAGTACTTTAGAGGCATTCGAAAAGTTACATGGCTCCCAAAAAACAATTCTGTAAAATCCAACCTTTGAAAGCCAAATGGCCCCTCTTCTGAGCTTCCAAGAGTGCCCACAAAACACTTACTCTCTTTTGCTTCCTCCGCTGCCCAGGAGCTGTGTTATAATCAGACCATGTTTCTGTACGGCAGACACACAATTACGCTATACACAGCAGGGCACATTTATAAGATTATCTCAGAACAGGAACATTTTTTCTTAACACATTCAATTACTGAACATATTTTTGCTCCAAGATCTAATGACGAAATGTACCTTGTTCATGGGAAAACCTATTTAATATTCTTGAGGCTGGTTTCACATGTCAGTGATTCCGGTACGTGAGGTGTCAGTTTCCTATTTTTCCGGTACCGGAATTATCTGGGCGTGTGGGACAGCCCTCAGTCTTATTTTGTCTAATATTGATGAAACCTGAGAAACATGTGAGAGAAATATATAGCATTTTCTCTGTGTGTTTCTGGGGCTCAGCTATGCCTCTCTCCTTCTCTTTTCCTTGGTGTAAAACAACTGCCTGCAACAGAAACTTCACCGTTGTGCCCCATATGTAGTTGGACAACACATCTTTAGGGTATGTGCACACGCTGTGGATTTTGCTGCGGATCCACAGTGGTTTTGACGCTGCGAATCTGCAGCTTTTTTCCATGAGTTTACAGTACCATGTAAACCTATGGAAAACAAAATCCGCAGTGCACATGCTGCAGAAAAAAACAAGCGTAAACGCAGCGGTTTACATTCCGTAGCATGTCAATTCTTTGTGCGGATTCCGCTGTGGTTTACACCTGCTCCTCAATAGGAATCCGCAGGTGTAAAACCGCAGGTGGAATCCGCACAAAAACCACGGTAAATCCTTGGTAATTCCGCAGTAAATCCACAGGTAATCCGCAGTGCGGTTTTCCTGCGGATTTACAAAAACAGTTGCGGAAAAACCCACAGAGATCCCACCTACGTGTGCACAGAGCAAGGTGACATTAACCCCTTAATACCCCATATCCCACCGCTACTCGGGAGTGGGAAGAGAGGGGCTAAGTGTCAGAATTGGCGCATCTTACAGATGCGCCATTTCTGGGGCGGCTGCGGACTGGTATTTGTAGCCAGGGGGGCCAATATCCATGGCCCCTCTCTAGGCTATGAATATCAGCCCGCAGCTGTCTGCGTAGCCTTTCTGGCTATAAAAATATAGGGGGAACCCACGTCATTTTTTTGGAGGGTCCCCCTATTTTAATAGCCAGTAAAAGCTACGCAGACAGCTGCTGGCTGATATTCATAGCCCGGGAGGGGCCATGGGTATTAACCCCTTCCCAGGCTACAAATATTGGACCCCGGCCGTTGGCTTTCCCCCTCTGGCGCAGAAAATTGCACCAGAGCCCACGCCGTTTTTTTCCCCGTTTTTATTTTTATGTTCATTAATCAACATCGGCCTACCTATGGATATATCTATCTATAGATATATCTATAGATACATAGATGTTTCTATCCATATATCTATCTGGCTAATTTCACACATCAGGTTTTTGCCGTCAGGCACAATCCGGTGAGCTTTGAAAAAAAAACGATCCTTTTTTTTTTCTGCTACCTATCTACATCTATCCATCTCATTCCTTCTTTCTATCTATCTATCTATCTATCTATCTATCTATCTATCTCAGGCCAGCGTCACACTTGGCGTAGGAAAATACGGTCCGTTTTTTACAGGCGCAATATGCAGAAAAGTTCCCAAAACAGTGTTCTGTACGTAATCCGTTGGCAAAGTTGGCAAGATATTCATTGGCAGAATTTTTGCGCAATACGCTGACAAACGCAGCATGCTGCGATTTTCTATGCCTGTAAAATGCGAACTATACAGGGAAATATGATGTGCACACTGTAAAGTTCAGAAAGGGAGGTGCCGGCTGGACATCCGAAGTCACATATACAAGAGAAAAACAGCCGCACTCAAGTCTTTGTGTTTATGTAGAAAGTTTAGTTGCTTTATTCACGTGTACAGACAGCACCAAAAAATTTCCAAAGAAAAATAGGGTGATTGCGGACAACAGGGACCCTGTTGTCCGCAATTACTCTTTTTTTGGGGGGAAATATTTTGGTGGTGTGTGTACACGTGAATAAAGCAACTAAACTTGCTGCGAAATATACGGCAGATAGGAACTGCCCCTTAGAGAATCATTGGTCCGTGTGCAATGCGTTGTTTTTGCACCTCTCATACATCCGTAAAACTCTCTAATGTGACGCCGGCCTCATTCCTTCTATCTATCTCATTCCTTCTATCTGTCCGTCTGACTGTGTATGGGTATGTGCACACGTAGAATGGCCCACTGCGGATTTTTCCGCAGCAGATTTGATAAATCCGCAGGGCAAAAACACTGCGTTTTTCCTGCACATTTATTGCGCAATTACTGCGGATTTACCACGGTTTTTGTGCGGATTCCACTGCGGTTTTACGCCTGTGGTTTACTATTATGGAACAGGTGTAAAACCACTGCAGATTCCGCACAAAGATCTGACATGCTGCGGAAAATAAACTGCTGCGTTTCCGCGTGTTTTTTTCCACAGCATGTGCACTGCGGATTGCATTTCCCATAGGTTTACATTGTACTCTAAATGCTATCAGGGAGCCTTATAAGGCAGCCTAATAAGCTACAGAGCTGATGCACAAAATTATAGCCTACACTGTCCCTGCAAAAAAAGTGGTGTTGGACAGTGGAAATCGCTACAGCACAAGCGGTTTGGGGGTTAATCTTCACTCCCTAACTATATCCCTTCTTCTGACGAAGCTGCAGCAACCTCTCCCTATGCTAAGATCGGCAGACGTAAGATAGCGGTCGGCGTGCACGCCCCTTTATAGCCCCTGTGACGCCGCAGAAAGCAAGCCAATCACTGTCATGCCCTTCTCTAAGATGGTGGGGACCGAGACCTATGTCATCACGCTGTTCACGTGCTAGTGGATTGCTTTTGCCTTTGCCTGTCCCGAAGAGGCCCTGGACGCATATTTCCATGGATTTTATTTCGGATCTTCCGGTCTCTCAGGGGATGTCTGTCCTCTGGGTGGTTTGTGATCGTTTTTCTAAAATGGTTCATTTGGTGCCCTTGCCTAAGCTGCCTTCCTCCTCCGATTTGGTTCCGCTGTTTTTTCAGAATGTGGTTCGTTTGCATGGTATTCCGGAGAACATTGTGTCTGACAGAGGATCCCAGTTTGTGTCCAGATTTTGGCGGTCTTTTTGTGCTAAGATGGGCATTGATTTGTCTTTTTCGTCGGCCTTCCTTCCTCAGACGAACGGCCAAACCGAACGAACTAATCAGACCTTGGAAACTTATCTGAGATGTTTTGTTTCTGCTGATCAGGATGATTGGGTGACTTTTTTGCCATTGGCTGAGTTCGCCCTCAATAATCGGGCCAGTTCTGCTACTTTGGTTTCTCCTTTTTTTTGTAATTCTGGTTTCCATCCTCGTTTTTCCTCAGGTCAGGTTGAGCCTTCTGACTGTCCTGGGGTGGATTCTGTGGTGGATAGGTTGCAGCAGATTTGGAACCACGTAGTGGACAATTTGACGTTGTCACAAGAGAAGGCTCAGCGCTTTGCTAACTGACGTCGCTGTGTGGGTCCCTAACTTCGTGTGGGGGATTTGGTATGGTTGTCGCCTCTGATGTCCATGCGGCCGATTTGGTTCGTGCCTTTCATTTGGCTCGTCCTGATTGGCCTGGGGGCTCTGGTGAGGGTTCGGTGACCCCTCCTCAAGGGGGGGGTACTGTTGTGAATTCCGTTCTCGGGCTCCCTCCTGTGGTCATGAGTGGTACTGTGTGAGTTCTGTTCTTGGGCTCCCTCTGGTGGCTTTTAGCTATACGGCTGGTTGGTAGCTGGGCTCCAGCTGCCTCGTTTTCTGCTAGTCTGGCTGCCTATTTAACTCCACCTGGACCTTTACTTGTTGCCTGCTGTCGTTGTATTCAGTACTGGTCCTCATCTCTCTTGGACTCACTAGTGACCTGTCTCCTCCTGGAGAAGCTAAGTCTTGCTAGTTCATGTTTGCTCATTGTTTTCTTGAAAATGTTTCTCAGCATATGATGAGTTCAGTCCAGCTTGCTTATATGTGATTTTCTCGCTTGCTGGAAGCTCTGGGGTGCAGAGTTGCGCCCCTCACATCGTGAGTCGGTGTGGGGGTTTTTTGTATTCTCTGCGTGGATAATTTTGATAGTATTTTATACTGACCGCACAGATCCCTTGCTATCTTCTGACTATTTAGTGTTAGCGGGCCTCATTTGCTAAAACCTGTTTTCATTTCTACGTTTGTCTTTTCCCCTTAACTCACCGTTATTATTTGTGGGGGGCTGTCTAAACTTTGGGGTAATTTCTCTGAGGCAAGTGAGGCTGTGTTTCTCTCTAGGGGTAGTCAGTTTCTCAGGCTGTGAAGAGGCGTCTAGGATTTTAGGAACGCTCCACGGCTGCCTTTAGTGTGTGTCTATAGGATCAGGGTTGCGGTCAGTAAAGTTCCCACATCCCCAGAGCTAGTCCTTAATATCTGGTTTACTTATCTGGTCAGATTTGTGATCCTAACCACCAGGATCATAACAAGTGGCCTCTTTTGCTGAAATATGTTTTCTGTCTGTGTGTGTCTTTCCTCTCCTATTCAAAGTCAATATTGGTGGCGGGCTGCCTATCCTTTGGGGTTCTGCTCTGAGGCAAGTGAGTATTCCTATTTCCATCTATAGGGGTATTTAGTCCTCCGGCTGTGTTGAGGTGTCTAGGGTTTTGTTAGGCACACCCCACGGCTACTTCTAGTTGCGGTGTTAGTTCAGGGTTTGCGGTCAGTACAGATTCCACTTCTCCTGAGAAAGTTTCATGCAGCTCCAAAGCCACCGGATCATAACAGGTACAGAATCAGGTTAGACGCTATTTTATACACCTTTACTCCTGTATCCTCTTTAATAATACCAAAGGGGAATTTACTTTCTCCCGAGCCCAAAAATCAGCATGTGCAGATTTATCTATCCGTACTTTTAGTGTTATACCCCCACGGATCAATCCCGCACAATAAGGGCATTATGGCTGTGGACATTATCTGGGTATGAGAGGGCGACAATATATTGAACATAACAGTTTTGTGAAACAAGCCTTAGAATTTTGTCTTACCAGGAACTATTTCCTCTATGATGGAAAATACTTCCACCAGCTCAGGGGCACCGCGATGGGGAGCCCTTGTGCCCCCTTGTATGCTAATTTGCTCCTGGGCTGGTGGGAGGAGAATGTCGTTTTTGGGGAAACTCCCCTGGCCGAGAGTAACGTCATACTGTGGCTACACTACATAGATGACGTTTTTGTCATCTGGAGAGGAAGTGAAGCTAGTTTTGTCTCTTTTGTAACAGGACTGAACTGTAATGAATTAGGTCTACATTTCACTTACGAAGTGGATTCGACAAAATTACCATTTCTGGACTTGTTAATTGAGAGGGGAAGAGATGGCCCAAATCATAACATTATGGACATGAAATTACTTGTGTTAAAAGGTAGCTTCAAATCTCAGAGAGACAGAAGAGTCTGGGAATATAAACTGATGACGACCTTTGACCGTCTTAATGCAGGAATGAATCTGTCGCATGGATTCATGTCTTTTTACATCAACTAAGGAACTTGCCCCTCAGACTATGAGGGGTCATCACAACAGACCCAGACCCCAATCAGAGGACAATAAAACATTCCTTATCTAAGAACCCGTGCAACATTTATGGACATAACTGTTTATCACTGATGGTAATTCTGCTTCATGTCATCTGTCTTATCCATGTTTTTTTTCTGTGCTATGTTGTGCATAAATATGTGATTCTTCAGAATTTCTTTTAGTCTTTGCCTGATGAAGAGACCTGTGTAGTCTCGAAAGCTTGCAATTTGTTACCATCTTTTCAGTTAGCCATTAAAAGGTATCAACCACTGAGGACTCTCAATTCTAAATATTTTTCTATCTACCGGCTAACACTAGACCAAGATATATACACTCACCGGCCACTTTATTAGGTACACCTGTCCAACTTCTTGTTAACACTTAATTTCTAATCAGCCAATCACATGGCGGCAACTCAGTGCATTTAGGCATGTAGACATGGTCAAGTGTTGTGTATCCGCTTTTTGGGCTCCCCTGGTGGTTGCTGGTGGTATTGGTGACTTATTTGCACTTTGCTGCTTCTGTTCACCTGCTTCCATCAGCGTTTGGGAGTTTCCTATTTAGCCTTGCTCTCCAGTCATTTCCTTGCCGGTCATCATTGTAACCAGAGCCTTCGGTTGCATGTTCCTGCTACTAGTCTGCTGATCAGCTAAGTGGACTTTGTCCTTTTGTTTTGTATCTTTTGTCCAGTTTGCAGTTTTTGTAATTCTCTGTAGCTGGAAGCTCTTGCGGGCTGAAATTGCCACTCCTGTGTCATGAGTTGACACAGGAGTCTTAAAGTAATTTCAGGATGGTTTTTGAAAGGGTTTTCAGTTGACCGTGAAGTCCTCTTTTGTATCTTTCTGCTATCTAGTAAGTGGACCTCTCTTTGCTAAATCTACTTTCATACTGTGTATGTCTTTTCCTCTTAATTCACCGTTATTACATGTGGGGGGCTGCTATCATCTTTTGGGGTATTTCCCTAGAGGTAAGCCAGGTCTGTTTCTTCCTCTACCAGGCGTAGTTAGTCCTCCGGCTGGCGCGTGGCATATAGGAAGCCGTAGGTATGCTCCCTGGCTACTATTAGTTGTGTGGTAGATTTAGCTCACGGTCAACTCGAGTTTCCATCACCCGAGAGCTCGTTCGTTATTTATATGTTTCTTATGTTCCCTTGCCATTGGGAACCATGACAGTATGACCGGCCCGAGTTAAAACTTATTGGCAGAAGAAAGGAGAGAAAAAAGAAGTCTGTAAAATTTTTTTTTTTTTTCTTCTTTTTCCCTATGCTTGCTCCATAGTTGGATCAGTTGTATTTCAGCTCTAATTACTGCCTTTGCCTTTCTCTCCTTATAATCCTTGAATGGCTCTGAGCTCACCTGTTTAAAGATGGATCCACAGAGTTTGGCTGCAGGTTTAAATAATCTTGCTACGAAGGTTCAAAATTTACAAGATTTTGTTATGCATACTCCTATTTCTGAACCTAAAATCCCTACACCAGAGGTGTTTTCCGGAGATAGATCTCGGTTTCTGAATTTCAAATATAATTGTAAATTGTTCCTTTCTCTCAGACCTCACTCCTCAGGAGATCCTGTCCAGCAGGTTAAGATTGTAATTTCTTTGCTGCGAGGTGACCCTCAAAATTGGGCATTTTCATTGGCACCAGGGGATCCTGCGTTGCTCAATGTGGATGCGTTTTTCCTGGCTTTAGGGTTGCTTTATGAGGAACCTAATTTGGAGATTCAAGCTGAAAAAGCTTTGATAGCCCTATCTCAAGGGCAAGATGAAGCTGAGATATACTGCCAAAAATTTCGTAAATGGTCTGTGCTTACTCAGTGGAATGAGTGCGCCTTAGCGGCAAATTTCAGAGAGGGCCTTTCTGATGCCGTTAAAGATGTTATGGTCGGGTTCCCTGCGCCTACAGGTCTGAATGAGTCCATGACATTGGCAATTCAGATTGATCGGCGTTTGCGGGAGCGCAAACCCGTGCACCATTTGGCGGTATCTTCTGAAGAGACGCCAGAGAAAATGCAATGTGACAGAATTATGTCCAGAAGAGAGCGGCAGAATTATAGGCGTAAAAATGGGTTATGCTTCTATTGTGGTGACTCTGCTCATGTTATATCGGCATGCTCTAAACGTACTAGGAAGGTTGACAAGTCTATTTCAATTGGCACTTTACAGTCCAAATTTATTTTGTCTGTAACCTTGATTTGTTCATTATCAGTTATTACCGTGGATGCCTATGTGGACTCTGGCGCCGCTCTGAGTCTTATGGACTGGTCCTTTGCCAGGCGCTGTGGGTTTGATTTAGAGCCTCTGGAAGTCCCTATACCTCTGAAGGGTATTGATTCTACACCTTTGGCTTGTAATAAACCACAGTTCTGGACGCAAGTGACTATGCGTATGACTCCAGACCATCAGGAGGTGATTCGCTTCCTTGTGTTGCACAATTTACATGATGTTTTGGTGCTTGGATTACCATGGTTACAGTCTCATAACCCAGTCCTTGACTGGAAAGCTATGTCTGTGTTAAGCTGGGGATGTCGGGGGGCTCATGGGGACACTCCTTTGGTGTCCATTTCGTCATCTATTCCATCTGAGATTCCGGCATTTTTGTCTGATTATCGTGATATTTTTGAAGAGCCTAAAATTGGTTCACTCCCTCCTCACAGGGATTGTGATTGCGCCATAGATCTGATTCCTGGCAGTAAATTTCCAAAGGGTCGTTTGTTTAACCTATCTGTACCTGAACATGCTGCTATGCGCGAGTATATTAAGGAGTCCCTGGAAAAGGGACATATTCGTCCTTCTTCATCACCTTTAGGAGCCGGTTTTTTCTTTGTCTCTAAAAAGGATGGCTCTCTGAGGCCTTGTATTGATTATCGACTCCTGAATAAAATTACAGTCAAATATCAGTATCCGTTGCCTTTGCTGACTGATTTGTTTGCTCGCATAAGGGGGGCTAAGTGGTTCTCTAAGATTGATCTTCGTGGGGCGTATAATTTGGTGCGAATTAAGCAGGGGGATGAGTGGAAAACCGCATTTAATACGCCTGAGGGCCATTTTGAGTATTTGGTAATGCCTTTCGGCCTTTCTAATGCACCTTCTGTCTTTCAGTCCTTAATGCATGATATTTTCCGTGAATATTTGGATAAATTTATGATAGTGTACTTGGATGATATTTTGATTTTTTCTGATGACTGGGAGTCTCATGTTCAGCAGGTCAGGAGGGTTTTTCAGGTTTTGCGGGAGAATTCTTTGTGTGTAAAGGGTTCAAAGTGTGTTTTTGGGGTTCAAAAAATTTCCTTTTTGGGGTACATTTTTTCCCCTTCTTCTATTGAGATGGACCCTGTCAAGGTTCGGGCTATTTACGACTGGACGCAGCCTACGTCTCTGAAGAGTCTCCAGAAATTCTTGGGCTTTGCTAATTTTTATCGTCGATTTATAGCTGGTTTTTCTGGCGTTGCTAAACCTCTGACGGATTTGACTAAAAGGGGTGCTGATGTTGCCAATTGGTCCCCTGCTGCCGTGGAGGCCTTTCGGGAGCTTAAGCGCCGCTTTTTGTCTGCACCTGTGTTGCGCCAGCCTGATGTTTCTCTTCCCTTTCAGGTTGAGGTCGATGCTTCCGAGATCGGAGCAGGGGCGGTTTTGTCGCAGAAAAGTTCCGACTGCTCAGTGATGAGACCTTGTGCGTTCATTTCGCGAAAATTTTCGGCCGCCGAGCGAAACTATGATGTTGGTAATCGGGAGCTTTTGGCCATGAAGTGGGCATTTGAGGAGTGGCGTCATTGGCTTGAGGGTGCCAAACATCAGGTGGTAGTTTTGACTGATCACAAGAATTTAATTTATTTGGAGTCTGCCAGGCGCCTGAATCCTAGACAGGCACGTTGGTCGTTGTTCTTTTCCCGGTTTAATTTTGTGGTCTCGTACTTACCGGGTTCTAGGAATGTGAAGGCAGATGCTCTTTCTAGGAGTTTTGAGCCTGACTCTCCTTGGAATTCTGAACCTGCTGGTGTCCTTAAGGATGGAGTGGTTTTGTCTGCTGTCTCTCCAGATTTGCGACGTGCTTTGCAAGAATTTCAGGCGGATAGACCTGATCGTTGTCCGTCTGGTAGACTGTTTGTTCCTGACGAGTGGACCACTAGAGTCATCTCGGAAGTTCATTCTTCTACTCTGGCAGGTTATCCGGGAATTTTTGGCACCAGAGATTTGGTGGCTAGATCCTTCTGGTGGCCTTCCCTGTCTCGAGATGTGCGTGTTTTTGTGCAGTCTTGCGATGTGTGTGCTCGGGCCAAGCCTTGTTGTTCTAGGGCTAGTGGGTTGTTGTTGCCCTTGCCTATTCCGAAGAGGCCTTGGACGCACATCTCTATGGACTTTATCTCGGACCTCCCTGTTTCTCAGAAGATGTCTGTCATCTGGGTGGTGTGTGACCGTTTTTCTAAAATGGTTCATTTGGTGCCATTGCCTAAGTTGCCTTCCTCATCTGAGTTGGTCCCTCTGTTTTTTCAAAATGTGGTTCGCTTGCATGGTATTCCGGAAAACATCGTTTCTGACAGGGGTACCCAGTTCGTGTCTAGATTTTGGCGGGCAGTCTGTGCCAGGTTGGGCATTGATTTGTCTTTTTCGTCTGCATTCCATCCTCAAACCAATGGCCAGACGGAACGAACTAATCAAACTTTGGAGACTTATTTGAGGTGTTTTGTGTCTGCGGATCAGGATGATTGGGTTGCCTTTCTGCCGTTGGCGGAGTTTGCTCTTAATAATCGGGCTAGTTCTGCCACTTTGGTTTCTCCTTTCTTTTGCAATTCAGGGTTTCATCTGCGTTTTTCATCTGGTCAGGTTGAATCTTCGGATTGTCCTGGAGTGGATGCGGTAGTGGATCGGTTGCATCAGATTTGGGGACAAGTGGTGGATAATTTGGAATTGTCCCAGGAGAGGACTCAGCAGTTTGCTAACCGCCGTCGTCGTGTTGGCCCCCACCTTCGTGTTGGGGACTTGGTGTGGTTGTCTTCCCGTTTTGTCCCTATGAGGGTTTCTTCTCCTAAATTTAAGCCTCGGTTCATCGGTCCTTATAGGATTTTGGAGATTCTTAACCCTGTCTCCTTTCGTTTGGACCTCCCGGCATCTTTCGCTATCCATAATGTGTTCCATCGGTCGCTGTTGCGGAGATATGAGGTACCGGTGGTTCCTTCTACTGAACCTCCTGCTCCTGTGCTGGTGGAGGGTGAATTGGAGTACGTGGTAGAAAAGATCTTGGACTCCCGTATTTCCAGACGGAGACTTCAATATCTGGTTAAATGGAAGGGCTATGGTCAGGAAGATAATTCTTGGGTAACTGCCTCTGATGTTCATGCCTCGGATTTGGTTCGTGCCTTTCATAGGGCTCATCCAGATCGCCCTGGCGGTTCTTGTGAGGGTTCGGTGCCCCCTCCTTAAGGGGAGGGTACTGTTGTGTATCCGCTTTTTGGGCTCCCCTGGTGGTTGCTGGTGGTATTGGTGACTTGTTTGCACTTTGCTGCTTCTGTTCACCTGCTTCCATCAGCGTTTGGGAGTTTCCTATTTAGCCTTGCTCTCCAGTCATTTCCTTGCCGGTCATCATTGTAACCAGAGCCTTCGGTTGCATGTTCCTGCTACTAGTCTGCTGATCAGCTAAGTGGACTTTGTCCTTTTGTTTTGTATCTTTTGTCCAGTTTGCAGTTTTTGTAATTCTCTGTAGCTGGAAGCTCTTGCGGGCTGAAATTGCCACTCCTGTGTCATGAGTTGACACAGGAGTCTTAAAGTAATTTCAGGATGGTTTTTGAAAGGGTTTTCAGTTGACAGTGAAGTCCTCTTTTGTATCTTTCTGCTATCTAGTAAGTGGACCTCTCTTTGCTAAATCTACTTTCATACTGTGTATGTCTTTTCCTCTTAATTCACCGTTATTACATGTGGGGGGCTGCTATCATCTTTTGGGGTATTTCCCTAGAGGTAAGCCAGGTCTGTTTCTTCCTCTACCAGGCGTAGTTAGTCCTCCGGCTGGCGCGTGGCATATAGGAAGCCGTAGGTATGCTCCCTGGCTACTATTAGTTGTGTGGTAGATTTAGCTCACGGTCAACTCGAGTTTCCATCACCCGAGAGCTCGTTCGTTGTTATTTATATGTTTCTTACGTTCCCTTGCCATTGGGAACCATGATAGTCAAGACAATCTCCTGCAGTTCAAACCGAGCATCAGTATGGGGAAGAAAGGTGATTTGAGTGCCTTTGAACGTGGCATGGTTGTTGGTGCCAGAAGGGCTGGTCTGAGTATTTCAGAAACTGCTGATCTACTGGGATTTTCACGCACAACCATCTCTAGGGTTTATAGAGAATGGTCCGAAAAAGAAAAAAAATCCAGTGAGCGGCAGTTCTGTGGGCGGAAATGCCTTGTTGATGCCAGAGGTCAGAGGAGAATGGGCAGACTGGTTCGAGCTGATAGAAAGGCAACAGTGACTCAAATCGCCACCCGTTACAACCAAGGTAGGCCTAAGAGCATCTCTGAACGCACAGTGCGTCGAACTTTGAGGCAGATGGGCTACAGCAGCAGAAGACCACACCGGGTACCACTCCTTTCAGCTAAGAACAGGAAACTGAGGCTACAATTTGTACAAGCTCATCGAAATTGGACAGTAGAAGATTGGAAAAACGTTGCTTGGTCTGATGAGTCTCGATTTCTGCTGCGACATTCGGATGGTAGGGTCAGAATTTGGCGTAAACAACATGAAAGCATGGATCCATCCTGCCTTGTATGGAGCATCTTTGGGATGTGCAGCCGACAAATCTGCGGCAACTGTGTGATGCCATCATGTCAATATGGACCAAAATCTCTGAGGAATGCTTCCAGCACCTTGTTGAATCTATGCCACGAAGAATTGAGGCAGTTCTGAAGGCAAAAGGGGGTCCAACCCGTTACTAGCATGGTGTACCTAATAAAGTGGCCGGTGAGTGTATCTCCCCTGCTTTAACAAGGTCATTTTTGTGATGGTACAATCAACTCTGTGTTGAATCTCCTTGACCACCAAAGGAATATATTAAAATACAGTGGATTTATCATTTTGTTAATACCAGGATTAGTTGCCCTTTGGAGATTGTGGTGAACTATCCAGGAGTACTGTATTTGTTCATGAGAGATACCATTATCATTGATATTCAGATAATTGGATATAACTCTTTGGCAGTGACATCTTTTATGTGTTTTTTGTCTGTTGTCGTTGTCTGCACCAAGCACTTTTGTCAGTACTATATTTTATCATTGTAATATTGCAGAAAGAAATTGTTTATTTTGGCATATTTGCACCTCTTTCTGGTGGCTTTGCAAAAGTTTGCTGAGGAAGAGCACAGCTGCCTCACAATTTCTTTGAAAGTGGCGGTGTTCATTATGCCAGAAATGCCAATACAGGCACCATCAATTCTGGTGAGGTGCACAGAGGTGCACGACAGTGATAAGATGCAACAAATTCAAAGTGACTTATGCCTTGAAAGGATTTTGATACATCTTATCCTGAACATTTTTTTTTCTTTGCAAGAATGACTGTTTCAGGATCATGAAGTAAATGCTCCAGATAAAGAAAAAAACCAGGACAATTATAATTCCTGTTTAATGAAAATATTAATCTCAAGATATTAAGTTCCTTTCATTTAGCATTCATGCAATCATATTTTTTGTTCAAATTTCATCTACGGTACATAACTTTTCTGAAAAATAGTAATGGGTCCCATTACTGGAAACTAGAAGACCTTTTCCTTTTTTTTCTAATGGATATATTCATCATTGTGGCAAAAAAAAAAAAAAAATGATGCAGAAGAATCATTGTGTGATTATGTGAATGGTCTGTTAGGATGTGTTTGTGCTATACATCTAAATACTTAGCTGACCACAGTTTTTAAAATAATTATGTCCTTTCCCACAATGTGGGAACACTTTTTCCCATAAAGTGTTAGGGTCTGTGCACACGTTGCGGATTTGGCTGTGGATCCGCACTGGATTTGACGCTGCAGATTCAGAGCAGTTTTCCATGCGTTGTACAGTACCATGTAAATGTATGGAAAACCAAATCCTCAGTGCACATGCTGCGGAAAATTCCGCGAGGAAACGCTGCAGTTTATTTTTTGCAGCATGTCAATTCTCTGTGCGGATTCCGCAGCGTTTTACACCTGTTCCATAATTGGAATCCACAGGTGTAAAAACGCAGGTGAAATCCACACAAAAACCGCAGCGTTTTACCTGCAGATTTTTAAGAATCTGCGCTGAAAAATAAGCACACGACTCTGCAACGTGTCCACATACCCTTAAAGGTTTTGTGATATCCTCTGGGAATTATGTTAGGATGTTCACGCATTAAATAAGCAGTGTATTTTTGAATGATGTTGTAAGGAGGAAGAAAAGGCTGCAAGTACCTATGTTGAGCAGGATCTGGAACTGCTGAGGCTGCACCCCATATTTCCTGGGGGAAGGAATAGGGGACTAGACAGGCCCAATGACCCAGGAAGAGGGGCGTGTTTAGATAGGGAACCCGGACTGAAGCTGAGGGGGAAAGTGCGCAAAGCTGCATAGAGGCGACTGCCATCAGCATGTGAGCAGCAGGGCAGGCAGTGTGCTCCGCACCTGACCCGCCGGCGCTGTGATGGACTGAGATGAAATGGGGCCGGCCATATGCCAGGATGCTGACGAAGCCTGCTGCAGTGACAGAGAGAGCTGAGAGCCCTGTTCAGTTAAGCGCCGCACACCAGCCTGATCACTATAGAACAGAGCAATATTCCATTGTTTCTATTATATAGAGACAAAAGGGTGAATATTTATTTGAAAAAGGCTCCTTTGCCTTTGTAGAATAAGCAATAGACATATTACAAAGTCTCGCTGCCCCTAACATTATCCTAAAATAATATTGTTTAAAGTATCAGTACAATAGTTTTGTACATTAGAAAGATAGAGCAGGCAAAGAAGCAATGTATTTCCTTTTACATATCAGTCAAAGCTCGAACAAGCTTTATTTTTCCAGCTTAAGCATTATTATTGTTTATAAAAGAAATCATTAGAGAGCTCTGTTTTACTCTCGGAATGTTGAGGGGAGCCATATTTATCTGCACATGGCACTCGTCCTGAATGTCAGGGGTCTATACACAGACAGAGAATGTCTATGGAGACAGGATTTTTAATTAATCAGCGATATTGAACTTTTGACATTAATATATTCACAAATTATTATTATTAATTTATATAGCACCATGAATTCTATGGTGCTGTACATGAGATGTCATAATTGTACAAACATAAAAGATTGTATTGAATATAACTATAATGGTTTCTTAGATAACAGCAGACTCTGCAGTTCTTAACATCATAATAAACAACAGAAATTACTGAGAAGTAAGCAAATTAACAATTCCAACTAAGAACGATGGTCCTTCTCACTAGAGAAAAGATTGCAATGTATGAAGAAATAGGGGTTGTCACAAGACTTTAAAAAAAACCCTCCCCCGTCTGCTTAGAATGATTGTAGAAAATTCTTTCAGAATAATTCCCGACAGGAGTAAAACCCAAACTTCTGTCCATTCACCCAATTTTTATCTGCTACATTCAAGCAATGCTCCATTAATTAACCCCCGTTAAGGCACTGAATTCACTGATAAGCAGACGTGTTTACAAAATTTCTTCTTGAATGTCCATATTTTGAGAAAACAGAAACTTTAATTTCTATCAGATGCTTTTTTCTGGAAATATAAATTACTGGATTACTGATACAGGATCCTTACTATTTTCCTGATGTGGAAATGCAATAGTTTATAGGGAGCGTGGGATAGTCATTCTCTTCCCTGGTGGCCTGTGGCTACTCAGCATATCATACATATAGCTGTATTAAAAAGTTATTATTTTTCAGGCAAGAGTCCAGTATGAGCACTCCCTTCTGATTACTCTGTCATACATAGACACTCCTTGAAAACTAATGCCAAAAAGGGAAAGATTTAACATACCATATGTGCAATAAGGCGGGGAATTGAGGACAGAAGACAGTTTACAAAACAGAAATATGTTCAATATTTGAATTTGTTGTTACCTAAAGGAATCTCACACATGTGTATTCTTCTTACTTGTTAGAATTAATTACAGAGGTCTACAAAAAATATTTTTGCAATCATCGCAGGTGACTTTGTACTTTTGTGAATCATCTTTTTGTCCTAATCTAAAAAATGTATTATTATAAGGTATAGGAAATATACTGGCGACATTAAGAAAACAGTAATCTACATATCAGAAAAAAAATACTTCACTTTACATAACAGTTTTTATTGAACCAAAATAATTTAACATGCAAAATTGAAACCAAAATATCAGCAGACACTAGACTGTCATTGATTTGATTTTTCAGGGTTGTCCCTATATAACATCCAACAGTAATCTGCCATCATTGAGTCATTTAAAAAACCCTGGTAGCGGTGTTCCATTACTCTAATGTCCGGGTGAAACCGCTTGCCTAGTTCATCGCTTACACCCCCAAGATTTTGAGGAAAGAAATCTAAATGTGAATGAAAAAAGTGCATTTTCAGAAACATGCGACATCCAAGACACTGGTATGCATTTAGCAGTTCCTCAACACCTTCAACATATTCTGGAGATTTTTGTTTTCCTAAGAAGTTTTCACAGATCCACGTGAAGATTTTCCAAGATCTCAATTCTTTATCATTTAGAGTTCCTTCAAACACATCATCTCTCATAAGCGCTCTGATCTGAGGACTGATAAATACCCCTTCCTTCAGTTTTGCTGGTGAAATGCTGGAGAATTTCTGTGAAATGCACTGGAACGATTGTGAATTTGTCTTTGCCATGGCTTTCACAACATTTTTAATCAATCCCAACTTCATATGTAGTTGAGGAAGAAAGATTTTTGTTGGAGCAACTAAAGGATTATGCTGAATATTGGCTCTACCTGGAGCATAGAAGTTTCCCTGTCCCCAATCACAACGAACATAATGCTCTACTGTATTTCTACTGTCCCATAAACACAAGAAGCAACAATATTTTGTGAAACCACCTTGCATTCCCATTAGCAGACCAATCACTTTCAAATCTCCACAGATATTCAATTGATGATGCTTATATTATATAGCATCCAAAGCACCAGAGAGATTTTCATAACTTTCCTTTAGATGACATGAGTGAGCAATGGGGATTGATGGTTTCATATTTCCATTGTGAAGCAACATTGCTTTCAAACTTCTCTGGGATGAGTCAATATACAGTCACTAGTCTGCAACAAAATACTCTTGATTCAGTTCTTCAAAGAGGCCATTCATATTGTTACAGTACACCATTGGTCCATCAACTGTGAAAAATTGTATTAAAGTGCTACTTCTGTTTCGGTAAGAACACACTTTGACATCATCATAAAGAAGATTCTTCTGTTTCAACCTAGATGCAAGAAGTTCAGATTTATCTTTTGACAATGAAAGGTCTCTGATGAGATCATTTAATTCTTGCTGAGTAAAGCATTCTGGCTGCTCCATCAGATACATACTCATCTTGACTTGAGGTCTCCATGTCTTTGTCAGTAGAGTCAGCTCCATAGTCTTCATATTCTACTTCATTTTCATCCAATCCAGACTACGGTGGTACAGAAACTGGCAAGGTACCTTCTTGTGGAACTGGCCAAATTGCAGATTCAAGTTTAAGGTAATTAATGTTATGTTTGTTCTTTGTAGAAAAGCCCTTCAGTTTGACAAAACAAAAGTAGCAGTCATCACTATTAGTGATGAGCGAGTATACTCGCTGCTGGGGTGGTCCCCGAGTATTTATGAATGCTTGGAGATTTCGTTTTCCTTGCCGCAGCTGGATGATTTGCGGCTACTGGACAGCTTGACTACATGCAGGGCCGTATTTGCCACTAGGCTCATGAGGGAACGTGCCTAGGGCGGGGACAATGCAGGGGGCGGCACCTGAGCAAGGTTTTTTGTGTTTTTTTTTATAAAAGCTGGGTCACCTCCCGACCGACCCAGCAACCCCTGCCCCCCCCCCTGGCCGCCCGCCCGCCTCCCACCCCACCCGCCTTGAAGACAATACTCACCCTGCTCCAGCGATGCCTGGTCTCGGCTTCTACAGTGCTCCTGAATGAGCGGTCACGTGGTACCGCTCATTAAGGTCATGAATATGCGCACTATCATGACCTTAATGAGCGGTATCATGTGACCGCTCACGCAGGAAGAAGGTGCTGCGCCGGGAGTCGGGACAAAGCCAGAGGGATGTCGGCGCGGCCGCGCGGTGTGGTACAGGTGAGTATGAGGGACAGGGGGACAGGGGACGGGGGATGGAGGATGGTAAGCCGCGCCATTCAAGATTGGAGCGGGGGGTGGGGTGGAGAGATGAGCCATGCATACGGGGGGGAATATGAGCCATGCATACAGGGGGGAATATGAGCCATGCATAGGGGGGAATATGAGCCATGCATACAGGGGGGGAATATGAGCCATGCATACAGGGGGGGATATGAGCCATGCATACAGGGGGGAATATGAGCCATGCATACAGGGGGGGAATATGAGCCATGCATACAGGAGAGGGAATATGAGCCATGCATACAGGGGGGAATATGAGCCATGCATACAGGGGGGGAATATGATCCATGCATACAGGGGGGGAATATGATCCATGCATACAGGGGGGAATATGAGCCATGCATACAGGGGGGAAATATGAGCCATGCATATGGGGGGGGAATATGAGCCAAGCACACAGGAGGGGGAAATATGAGCCATGCATACAGGAGGGGGAATATGAGCCATGCATACAGGAGGGGGAATATGAGCCATGCATTCAGGGGGGGGAATATGAGCCATGCATACAGGAGGGGGAATATGAGCCATGCATACAGGAGGGGGTGAATATGAGCCATGCATACAGGGGGGATATATGAGCCATGCATACGGGGGGGATATGAGCCATCCATACAGGGGGGAAATATGAGCCATGCACACAGGAGGGGGAAATTTGAGCCATGCATACAGGGGGGGGAATATGAGCTATGAATACAGGGGGGAATATGAGCCATGCATACAGGGGTGTGAGATATGAGCCATACATACAGTGGGGGGAATATGAGCCATGCATAGAGGGGGGTGAATATGAGCCATGCATACAGGGGGAATATGAGCCATGCATACAAGGGGGAATATGAGCCATGCATACATGGGGGGGATATGAGCCATGCATACAGGGGGAAGAAATATGAGCCATGCATATAGGGGGGAATATGAGCCATGCATACAGAAGGGGGGAATATGAGCCATGCATACAGGGGGGGATATGAGCCATGCATACAGGGGGGGAATATGAGCCATGCATACAGGGGGGAAATATGAGCCATGCATACAGGGGGGAATATGAGCCATGCATACGGGGGGGGAATATGAGCCATGCACACAGGAGGGGGAAATATGAGCCATGCATACAGGAGGGGGAATATAAGCCATGCATACAGGAGGGGGAATATGAGCCATGCATTCAGGGGGGGAATATGAGCCATGCATACAGGAGGGGGAATATGAGCCATGCATTCAGAAGGGGGGGTGGATATGAGCCATGCATACAGGGGGGAAATATGAGCCATGCATACAGGGGGGAATATGAGCCATGCATACAGGGGGGGAAATATGAGCCATGCACACAGGAGGGGGAAATATGAGCCATGCATACAGGGGGGGAATATGAGCCATGCATACAGGGGGAATATGAGCCATGCATACAGGGGGTGAAATATGAGCCATACACACAGTGGGGGGAATATGAGCCATGCATACAGGAGGGGTGGTGAATATGAGCCATGCATACAGGGGGGGATAAGAGCCATGCATACAGGGGGGGGAATATGAGCCATGCATACAGGAGGGGAAATATGAGCCATGCATGCAGGAGGGGGAATATGAGCCATGCATACAGGGGGTGAAATATGAGCCATGCATACGGGGGGAAAATATGAGCCATGCATACAGGGGGGGCGTTATACAGTATGGAGCACCATGTGTGGCCAATGGCCATTATACAGTTTGGAGCATCATGTGTGGCCGTAATACAGTATGGAGCATCATGTGTGGCCGTTATACAGTATGGAGCATCATGTGTGGCCATTATACAGTATGGAGCATCATCTGGGGTCATTATACAGTATGGAGGACTGCATGTGTCCGTTATACAGTATGGAGCACTATGTGTGGCCATTATACAGTATGGAGCACTGTGTAACCATTATAAATTATGGAGCATCATGTGTGGCCATTATACACTATGGAGCATCATGTGTGGCCATTATACAGTATTGAGCATCATGTGTGGCCATTATACAGTATGGAGAACTGTGTGTGGCCATTATACACTATGGAGCATCATGTGTGGCCATTATACAGTATTGAGCATCATGTGTGGCCATTATACAATATGGAGAACTGTGTGTGGCCATTATACAGTATGGAACATCATGTGTGGTGGCTGTTATACAGTATGGAGCCATGCATGCAGGAGGGGGAATATGAGCCATGCATACAGGGGGGTGAAATATGAGCCATGCATACGGGGGGAAAATATGAGCCATGCATACAGGGGGGGGGGGCGTTATACAGTATGGAGCACCATGTGTGGCCAATGGCCATTATGCAGTATGGAGCATCATGTGTGGTCATTATACAGTATGGAGCATCATGTGTGGCCATTATACAGTATTGACCATTATGTGTGGCCATTATACAGTATGGAGCACTGTGGCCATATTTTTTTGTTTATAATTATTGTATATAAAACAGTGTCTATAAAAGTGCCTAGGGCCCTGATTACATGTAGGGATTCCCTAGCAACCAGGCAACCCCCACATGTACTCAGGCTGGCTAGCAGCCATAAATCATCCAGCTGTGACAAGGAAAACTAAATCTCCGAGCAGTCATAAATACTCGGAAAACCCAAGCAACGAGTATACTTGCGCATCACTAATCACTATGATTTTTTGTTTCTCTCCAAATAATGGGAACAGAAAATGGCATAGCCAACTCATACCAGTCACAAAAATCATTTGAACAACTTGAGCATATCACATGAGGGGCCCAGCTTTTGTCTTGATCACCAAATGGACACTTAAAATACATCTGTTACATCTTTTTAATCTCATGAGTGATTGAATGTGCTTGGCCTTTTGGTGTAAAAGAACCACACACATAGCAGAATCTGTTTGAATGATTGATACACTGTCGGGGCATTTTTCTCCTTCAAATCAAACAGTAGAGTCAGAGTCGAAGCTAGGGTTTTGGTTCAGGGGGCAAAGCTTCTGAGTGGGCCCCTAATCAGGTAACCTTGATTACAATTTGGTGACGCGCCCTAATAGTGGAGGAGAACCTTAGCAGATGACCGCGCTGTTACTGAAGATAATCTCTATATAAAGACCAACATTGATATTACCGTCATATGGTCAGCGGTAGATACCAGTCCTACAGAACATGTAACAGATCACAGCACAGTTACAGATCATGACTCACCGCTGACGTTCTCTGATGGAATCATCACTTTTCCCGTCTTTTCTATCTGGCCCAGACCGATATGACAACTTCCTCCAGCCACGACTTGTCTGCAGAGAATGCAACAAAGACACATTTAACTTCTCACATTCCAGCCCCATCACCAAGTATTCCCAATCTGCACAAACTCCTCATCCTGCTGATACCCCAATACTGAACCGCTGCTGCCATATGTGTCCCTATTACTGCACCTGATACCCCAATACTGAGCCGTATGTGTCCCTATTACTGCCCCTGATACCCCAATACTGAGCCGCTGCTGCTGTATGTATCCCTATTACTGCACCTGATACCACAATACTGAGCCGTATGTGTCCCTATTACTCCACCTGATACCCCAATACTGAGCCGCTGCTGCCGTATGTGTCCCTATTACTGCCCCTGATACCCCAATACTGAGCCGCTGCTGCCATATGTGTCCCTATTACTGCCCCTGATACCCCAATACTGAGCCACTGCTGCCATATGTGTCCGTATTACTGCACCTGATACCCCAATACTGAGTCGGTGCTGCCGTATGTGACCCTATTACTGCACCTGCTGTGTAAATTCTAAAGCACCCCTCTATAATATAGTAATGCCGGGTGCAAGTGCTCTAGAAAACAGTGCCCACATTTTACCCCTAGAAAGTAATATTGCCCTGTGTGCCCCTTTGATAGTCACAGTAACCCGAGTTCCCCTATAACAATAAGTGCCCACTTTACATTTAATAATGTCCCGAGTTCCCCCTGTACAGCTCCTCTATACACAGTATGATGCCCCCTCACTGTATAGTACCACCCACAGTGTACTGACCCCATAATAGACAAAAACTGTTTGATGGCTCCAACACTGTATGATGGCCCCTTTACTGTAATACCCACACTGTATGATGGCCCCATAGATAACCTCCATATAGTATAATGTGCCAGATAGTCCTCAATATAGTACAGGACAGTACCCCTATAGGCAGACCATGTAGTATAAGACAGGACCCCTAAAGGCAGACCCTGTAGTATAAGACAGTACCCCTATAGGCAGACCCTGTAGTGTAAGACAATACCCCTATAGGCAGACCCTGTAGTATAAGGCAGCACCCCTATAGGCAGACCCTGTAGTATAAGGCAGTACCCCTATAGGCAGATCCTGTAGTATAAGACAGTACCCCTATAGGCAGACCCTGTAGTATTAAGCAGCACCCCCATAGGCAGACACTGTAGTATAAGGCAGTACCCCTATAGGTAGATCCTGTAGCATTAAGCAGCACCCCCATAGGCAGACTCTGTAGTGTAAGGCAGTACCCCTATAGGCAGATCCTGTAGTATAAGGCAGTACCCCCCATAAGTATATCCTGTAGTATAAGACAGCACCCCCCATAGGCAGATCCTGTAGTGTATAAGGCAGCACCCCCATAGGCAGATCCTGTAGTGTATAAGGCAGCACCCCCCTTTTGGCAGATCCTGTAGTGTATAAGGCCGACCCCCCCATAGGCAGATCCTGTAGTGTATAAGGCAGCCCCCATTAAAAAAAACACAATAAATACTCACCTCTATTTTCGTCCTTGTTCCAGCAGTGCTCCCTGCTCCCGCTCTTGTCCTGACATGGGGCGCCGAGCGGTGACATCATCGCACCCACTGTCAGTGTCGGCGTCTGCGACATCAGACATTGACAGGGGATGATGGGGGAAGGAGCGCCGCGCTCCTTCCCACATCAATGCGGTGAGCTGTATTGGATAGATGCCGATACAGCTCACCATGCGATGACGGGCGGGGGGCCCACTGCTGGCACCGGCCCCCGCCTGCTTAGGGGCTCCATAGCGGCAGAGCAGGGAGATTGATTCTCCCTGCTCTGCCATAGAATGTAACTGTATTGGCGCGCTGATCGCACCGATGCAGTTACAGTAGCGTAGCTCCGGGTGGGCCCCCTCAGACCACAGGGCCCTAGGCGACCGCCTCCTCTGCCCCCCCGGTAGCTATGCTACTGAGTAGAGTAAGTTCAGTTCAATGGTGCTGACAAACTAAAAAAAATGCGATGAGTAGTGTTGAGCGATACCTTCCGATATTCGGAAATATCGGTATCGGATTGGATCGGCCGATATCCAAAAAATATCGGATATCGCCGATACCGATACCCGATACCAATGCAAGTCAATGGGATAAAAATATCGGAATTAAAATAAACCCTTTCTTTCCTTGTAGGTTAATTCTACATGAAGGAAAATAACTAAGAATAATGTAGAATGTATTGGAGGAGATGGAGGAGACATTAAAGGCATTGAGATTTAGCCCAATCAAATGGAATAGCAGGAATTATTTTTTTAAGACGTTCGGAGTTACAAAGATATTGACTATGTTAAATTTTTTATATTTTGTCAGATATTTATGTTTCACTACTTCCACGCTCTTCACCTTCTTTTTTACTTCTCCCACACTTTCTTCTTCATCATCCTCAGCAGCAGCATCTTTTTCATCAACTTCTTCTTAACCTTATTCACCTTCTTCTTCACCTTCTTCCTGTTATTCTTTTTTTTAATTCTTCATATTCTTTTTATTCAACTATTATTATTCTTCATATTCAACTTCTTCATCTTCTTCATATTCTTCTTCTTCATCATATTCTTATTTGTGACAGGCATTCCTGTAGTTGTTATCTATAAAAGTTTGAAGATTACACCTTCCATTCTGCCTGTCACAAAAGATTTACAACAGGATTTGTCCGCGTTCAGTTTGGCCTGCAGCAGTAGGTTTTTCCAGGGGCACCACGAGGAGGAACGGACTCACCGCCATACACTGCTTAGTCTTCTTCTGCTTATAATTTAGATAATATATTTTTAGTCTTATGCTTAATGTTCTTCTGCTTTTTGTTCTGCAGCTTCTTGTTCTTCTGCTTCTTGGTCTTCTTCGGGGTGGTCTTCATGGTCGTCGTCTCCAGGGTCGTCGTCTCCGAGGTCGTCATCTTCTTCAGGGTGGTCGTCAGGGTCGTCGTCTTTAGGGTCATCGTCAGGGAGATCCAGAGTGATTAGCAAAAACCATTTCCAAAGCTTGAACTTGGAAATGTAGCAGAAAGTACAAGAAGGCTGAGGAACTGCCGAGAACCAGCTGACGGTACTGCAACCCGGATGGCTACCAAAGGTACAAGAGCCAATGGAACTACCGAGGACCAGCAGACGGTACTGGAACCCAGTTACTAAGCAGGAGGTATCCGTGCCAGAAAGCACTACCAAGGACCACCAGACGTTGGTGGAACTTGGATACCGAGAAGGAGGCACCAAAGCCAAAGGCTCTGCCTGGAACCAGCTGACAGTACTGGAACTAGGATGGGCAGCAGAAGGTACACGAGCCAAAGACACTGCCGACAACCAGCTGACGGTACTGGAACCCGGATGGGTAGCCGAAGGTACAAGAGCCAATGGAACTACCGAAGACCAGCTGATGGTACTGGAACCTGGTTACTAAGCAGGAGGTACCCATGCCAGAAAGCACTACCAAGGACCACCTGACATTGGTGGAACTCGGATACCGAGAAGGAGGCACCTAAGCTAAAGGCTCTGCCTGGAACCAGCTGACGGTACTGGATCCAGGATGGGTAGCAGAAGGTACAAGAGCAAAATACACTGCCGAGAACCAACTGACGGTACTGGAACCCGGATGGGTAGCAGAAGGTACAAGAGCCAATAGAACTACCGAGGACCAGCTGACTGTACTGAAACCCAGTTACTTAGCAGGAGGTACCCGTGCCAGAAAGCACTACCAAGGACGACCAGACATTGATGGAACTCGGATACCGAGAAGGAGGCACCTAAGTAAAAGGCTCTGCCTGGAACCAGCTGACGGTACTGGACCCAGGGGACCTATTCAAGATTGTCTTCCAAAGAACCAGCAAATGGTGCTGGAACTCAGATAGGCAGCAGAAGGTCCACATGAAAAACAAATTGCTAGGCCCTGAGCCGGCCATAGTTACTGAAAACCCACAGTCCTACAGGGGGACCTTGTCCTATTGGCACTACGGAAGCAGCCTTGATTACCAGTTCCCGCAGCCCACATAGGAAGCACCTAAACTGCAGGCACCATAGATTTGGCTAACCCGACCGCAACCCGACACGACAACGTATTGGAGGCAAAGTGACTTTGACACTACCCGGAAACAGCTGGCATGCTGGAACCAGGCTGGGCAGGAGGGACTACCCGTGCCAAAGACACTGCCGAGAACCAGCTGATAGTACTGGAACCCGGATGGGTAGCCAAAGGTACAAGAGCCAATGGAACTACCGAGGACCAGCTGACGGTACTGGAACCCGGTTATTAAGCAGGAGGTACCCATGCCAGAAAGCATTACCAAGGACCACCAGACATTGGTGGAACTCGGATACTGAGAAGGAGGCACCTAAGCCAAAGGCTCTGCCTGGAACCAGCTGACGGTACTGGAACCAGGATGGGTAGCAAAAGGTGCAAGAGCAAAAGACACTGCCGAGAACCAGCTGACAGTACTGGAACCTGGATGGGTAGCAGAAGGTACAAGAGCCAATAGAACTACCAAGGACCAGCTGACTGTACTGGAACCCGGTTACTAAGCAGGAAGTATCCGTGCCAGAAAGCACTACCAAGGACCACCAGACATTGATGGAACTCGGATACCGAGCACCTAAGCCAAAGGCTCTGCCTGGAACCAGCTGATGGTACTGGAACCAGGGGGACCTATTCAAGATTGTCTGCCAAAGAACCAGCTAATGGTGCTGGAACTCAGATATGCAGCAGAAGGTCCACATGAAAAAAAATTGCTAGGCCGCAAGCCGGCCAGAGTTACAGAAAACCCACAGTCCTACAGGGGGAGCTTGTCCTATTGGCACTACGGAACCAGCCTTGATTGCCAGTTCCCGCAGCCCACATAGGAAGCACCCAAACTGCAGGCACTATAGATTTGGCTAACCGGACCGCAACCCGACAGGACAACGTATTGGAGGCAAAGTAACCTTGACACTACCCGGAAACAGCTGGCGTGCTGGAACCAGGCTGGGCAGGAGGGAGTACCCATGCCAAAGACACTTCTGAGCAGCAACTGGCAGTGTTGGAGCCCAGGGATTACAGGAGAAATAGAGGCCTAATTGGAGCAAATTTAAAATCTATAGTGGTGTCAATGTGGAGGAAGCAGGAGAAATTGCCGCACACACAGCTGAAGATCAGCTGACGTTACTGAACCCTAAAACACTGGAGCATGTGTTGACGGTGCAGACGGCACTTCCGAGCAGCAACTGGCGGTGTTGGAGTCCAGGGATTACAGGAGAAACAGAGTGTAGGCTGAGGCCTAATTGGAGCAAGTTGAAAGGGAACCTGTAACCCCCCAGGCGTTTGTAACTAAAAGAGCCACCTTGTGCAGCACTAATGCTGCACAAGGAAATGGTGGCTCTATTACTTATGTTCCTTTCACATGCTGAAGTACCCCATATCCCACCGCTACACGGGAATGGGAAGAGAGAGGCTATGTGCCAGAATAGATGTGCCTTTTCTGGGGTGGCTGGGGGCAGATGTTTTTAGCCGGGGGGGGGCAATAACCATGGACCCTCTCTAGGCTATTAATATCTGCCCTCAGTCCCTGGCTTTCCCACTCTGGCAGAGAAAATTGCGTGGGAGCCCACGCCAATTTTTCCTCCCGGGATTTAACCCTTTAATTTAATAGCTAGACACACCAAATTTTACACAAGGACACTTGTTACTAGTGTTGAGCGATACCGTCCGATACTTGAAAGTATCGGTATCGGAAAGTATCGGCCGATACCGGCAAAGTATCGGATCTAATCCGATACCGATACCCGATACCAATACAAGTCAATGGGACTCAAGTATCGGACGGTATCCCTGATGGTTCCCAGGGTCTGAAGGAGAGGAAACTCTCCTTCAGGCCCTGGGATCCATATTAATGTGTAAAAGAAAGAATTAAAATAAAAAATATTGCTATACTCACCTCTCCGACGCAGCCTGGACCTCACCGAGGGAACCGGCAGCGTTCTTTGCTTAAAATGCTCGCGTTTACTTCCTTCCGTGACGTCACGGCTTGTGATTGGTCGCGTGCCGCCCATGTGGCCGCGACGCTACCAATCACAGCAAGCCGTGACATAATTTTCAGGTCCTCAATGCCTAATTCTAGGCATTCAGGATTTTAAAATTACGTTCCGGCTTGTGATTGGTCGCGTCGCGGTCACATGGGCGACGCGACCAATCACAAGCCGTGACGTCACGGGAGGCAGGAGACGCGCGCATTTTAAAATTACGTCACGGCTTGTGATTGGTTGCGTGCTGCCCATGTGACCGCGACGCAACCAATCACAGCAAGCCGTGACGTAATTTTCAGGTCCTGAATGCAGAATTAGGCATTCAGGACCTGAAATTAAGTCACGGCTTGCTGTGATTGGTCGCGTCGCGGTCACATGGGCGGCACGCAACCAATCACAAGCCGTGACGTAATTTTAAAATGCGCGCGTCTCCTGCCTCCCGTGACGTCACGGCTTGTGATTGGTCGCGTCGCCCATGTGACCGCGACGCGACCAATCACAAGCCGGAACGTAATTTTAAAATCCTGAATGCCTAGAATTAGGCATTGAGGACCTGAAAATTACGTCACGGCTTGCTGTGATTGGTCGCGTCGCGGCCACATGGGCGGCACGCGACCAATCACAAGCCGTGACGTCACGGAAGGAAGTAAACGCGCGCATTTTAAGCAAAGAACGCTGCCGGTTCCCTCGGTGAGGTCCAGGCTGCGTCGGAAAGGTGAGTATAGCAATATTTTTTATTTTAATTCTTTCTTTTACACATTAATGTTGTTTCGATACCGATACCCAATACCACAAAAGTATCGGATCTCGGTATCGGAATTCCGATACCCGCAAGTATCGGCCGATACCCGATACTTGCGGTATCGGAATGCTCAACACTACTTGTTACATTAGTAAAGAGTAGTGTTGAGCATTCCGATACCGCAAGTATCGGGTATCGGCCGATACTTGCCGGTATCGGAATTCCGATACCGAGATCCGATACTTTCGTGGTATCGGGAATCGGAATCGGAAGTTTTTAGTGTATGGTTCCCAGGGTCTGAAGGAGAGGAAACTCTCCTTCAGACCCTGGGACCATATAAATGTGTAAAATAAAGAATTAAAATAAAAAATAGGGATATACTCACCTGTTCGGAGGCCCCTGGACTTTACCGCCATAACCGGGAGCCTTCTTTGCTTAAAATGCGCGCGTTTAATGGTTTCCGTGACGTCACGGCTTCTGATTGGTCGCGTGCCGCCCATGTGACCGCGACGCGACCAATCACAACAAGCCGTGACGTAATTTTCAGGTCCTGATGCCTAATTCTAGGCATTCAGGATTTGAAAATTAAGTCACGGCTTGTGATTGGTCGCGTCGCGGTCACATGGGCGGCACGCGACCAATCAGAAGCCGTGACGTAATTTTAAAATGCGCGCGTTTACTGCCTCCCGTGACGTCACGGCTTGTGATTGGTCGCGTCGCCCATGTGACCGTGACGCGACCAATCACAAGCCGTGACGTAATTTTCAAATCCTGAATACCTAGAATTAGGCATCAGGACCTGAAAATTACGTCACAGCTTGTTGTGATTGGTCGCGTCGTGGTCACATGGGCGGCACGCGACCAATCAGAAGCCGTGACGTCACGGAAACCATTAAACGCACGCATTTGAAGCAAAGAAGGCTCCCGGTTACGGCGGTAAAGTCCAGGGCGCGTCAGAGGGTGAGTATATCCCTATTTTTTTATTTTAATTCTTTATTTTACACATTTATATGGATCCCAGGGCCTGAAGGAGAGTTTCCTCTCCTTCAGACCCTGGGAACCATCAGGGATACCGTCCGATACTTGAGTCCCATTGACTTGTATTGGTATCGGGTATCGGTATCGGATTAGATCCGATACTTTGCCGGTATCGGCCGATACTTTCCGATACCGATACTTTCAAGTATCGGACGGTATCGCTCAACACTAGTAAAGAGGAATATGTAATAAAAAAAGGGATATGAGATGGTTTACGGTATGTAAACCATGTCTCATATCCTGTCAGGTTTGTGAAGGAGAAAGGAAAAGCCGGCAATTGAATTGCCGGCTTTTCTGCTATCTCTCGCTGAATTAAATATAAATACAATATATATATATATATATATATATATATATATATATATATATATATATAGTGAGATTGCTCTTCCTGAGTGTATTGGGGGACACTCGCTTGGCCACGATATTCAGCACACGGGCATGATTTTTTTCAAACAAAGCAGTCCATACGGTTTATTAAGCCTCATAAACCATATCATGTGCAGTCAATTTACACACTGAACCAGGACATCACATCAAGTTTCAGATCCTTAGTCTGTGGCAACTAAACATGCTGGTCCTCTCTGACCAGTTGCCATGGGTTACCACATGGTTCATGATACAATAAGCACCAACAGTTTATGGAGGTACCTTACGGGAACTCCTGCTCCACCTGCTGACTCCTTGTCAGTCCACTGGGAAAGCTGCCTCACGGGAATCACCAACTTGCCTTTGCGGCATATCTTAGTCAGTCCAGACCCACCGGAGGACGGTAGCTTCCCCAAGTTTCACTGTGCGCTGTGTTGTGAATTAGACTTTTTGGCTCCCTCTTGTGGTCACTAGTGGTATGACTCTGGGATTGTCTTTTTTCTGTTTGGCACTCACCTGGGTCATTAGTCCAGGGGTGTCGCTATATTAACTTCCTGGATCCTTAGTCCAGTGCCTGGCATCGTTGTAATCAGATCCTTCTGTTGCTCCTGTCTGCTGGTCCTGGCTCTTGCAAAATTAAGCTAAGTCTTGCTTCTTTGTTTTTTGAGTTACTTGCTTTGCTACTATTTTTGTCCAGCTTGTACTAAATGTGATTGCTGACCTTGCTGGAAGCTCTAGGGGGCTGGTGTTCTCCCCCCGGCCGTTAGACGGTTCGGGGGTTCTTGAATATCCAGTGTGGATATTTTAATAGGGTTTTTGCTGACCATATAAGTCATCTTACTATATTCTGCTATTAGCTAGTGGGCCTCTCTTTGCTAAATACCTAGCTCATTCTTATGTTTGTCTTTTCCTCTTACCTCACCGTTATTATTTGTTGGGGGCTTGTATCCAACTTTTGGGGTCTTTTCTCTGGAGGCAAGAAAGGTCTTTCTTTTCCCTTCTAGGGTTAGTTAGTTCTCTGGCTGGCGCGAGACGTCTAGAACCAACGTAGGCACGTTCCCCGGCTACTTCTATTTGTGGTGCTAGGATTAGATATATGGTCAGCCCAGTTACCACTGCCCTATGAGCTGGTTTTTTGTGTTTGCAGACTTGGTATTTATTCCTGAGACCCTCTGCCATTGGGGTCATAACAGTATGCCAGGCCTACATTGAATGTTTAATGTATTGCAGAAGTGGGATATAAGAAAGGAAATTCTGAATTTTTTTTTTTTTCCTCTCTTCCTCCCCTTTACCTCTGAGTGGCTTGAGCTTGCTGCAGACATGAATGTCCAGACCTTGATTACAAGTGTGGACCAGCTTGCTGCTCGTGTGCAAAGCATACAAGATTTTGTTACCAGTAGTCCTATGTCTGAACCTAAAATACCTATTCCTGAACTGTTTTCTGGAGACCGATTTAAGTTTAGGAATTTCAGGGATAATTGTAAATTGTTTCTATCCCTGAGACCCCGTTCATCTGGAGACTCAGTTCAGCAAGTTAAAATTGTTATCTCTTTTTTAAGGGGCGACCCTCAGGATTGGGCCTTCTCGCTAGCGCCAGGAGATCCGGCATTGGCAAATATTGATGCGTTTTTTCTGGCGCTCGGATTGCTTTACGAGGAACCCAATCTTGAGGTTCAGGCAGAAAAAGCCTTGCTGGCTATTTCTCAGGGCCAGGATGAAGCTGAAGTGTATTGCCAAAAATTTCGGAAATGGTCCGTGCTTACTCAGTGGAATGAGTGTGCTCTGGCCGCAAACTTCAGAAATGGCCTTTCTGAAGCCATTAAGAATGTGTTGGTGGGTTTCTCCATTCCTACAAGTCTGAATGATTCCATGGCGCTGGCTATTCAAATTGACCGGCGTTTGCGGGAGCGCAAAACCTCTAATCCTCTGGTGGTGTTGTCTAAACAAACACCTGATTTGATGCAATGTGATAGAATTCAGACCAGAAATGAGCGGAAAAATCATAGACGTCAGAATGGGTTGTGTTTTTACTGTGGTGATTCTACACATGTTATATCAGCATGCTCTAAACGCCTAACAAGGGTTGTTAGTCCTGTCGCCATTGGTAATTTGCAACCTAAATTTATTTTGTCTGTGACTTTAATTTGCTCATTGTCCTCCTACCCTGTTATGGCGTTTGTGGATTCAGGTGCTGCCCTGAGTCTTATGGATCTGTCATTTGCCAAGCGCTGTGGTTTTGTTCTTGAGCCGTTGGTTAATCCTATCCCTCTGAGGGGTATTGATGCTACGCCATTGGCGGAAAATAAACCGCAGCTTTGGACACAGGTAACCATGTGCATGACTCCTGAACATCGGGAGGTGATTCGTTTTCTTGTTCTGCATAAAATGCATGATTTGGTCGTTTTGGGGTTGCCATGGTTACAGACTCATAATCCAGTCTTGGATTGGAAGACAATGTCTGTGTCAAGTTGGGGCTGTCAGGGTATTCATGGTGATTCCCCGCCGGTGTCTATTGCTTCCTCTACTCCTTCGGAAGTTCCTGAGTATTTGTCTGATTATCAGGATGTGTTCAGCGAGTCCAGGTCCAGTGTTCTGCCTCCTCATAGGGACTGTGACTGTGCCATAGATTTGATTCCAGGTAGCAAATTTCCTAAGGGAAGACTATTTAATCTGTCTGTACCTGAGCATACCGCAATGCGTTCGTATAGCAAGGAATCTCTGGAGAAGGGGCATATCCGTCCTTCCTCTTCCCCTCTTGGTGCGGGATTCTTTTTTGTGGCCAAGAAGGACGGATCTTTGAGACCTTGTATTGACTATCGGCTTTTGAATAAAATCACTGTTAAATTTCAGTATCCTTTGCCTCTGTTGTCAGACTTGTTTGCCCGAATTAAAGGTGCCAAGTGGTTCACCAAGATAGATCTTCGTGGTGCGTACAACCTTGTGCGCATTAAGCGAGGAGATGAATGGAAAACCGCGTTTAATACGCCCGAAGGTCATTTTGAGTACTTGGTGATGCCTTTTGGGCTCTCTAATGCTCCTTCAGTGTTTCAGTCCTTTATGCATGATATTTTCCGGAAGTATCTGGATAAATTTATGATCGTTTATCTGGATGATATTCTGTTTTTTTCTGATGACTGGGACTCGCATGTAGAGCAGGTCAGGATGGTGTTTCAGGTTTTGCGTGAGAATGCTTTATTTGTTAAGGGCTCAAAGTGTCTCTTTGGAGTACAGAAGGTTCCCTTTTTGGGGTTTATTTTTTCCCCTTCTGCGGTGGAGATGGACCCAGTCAAGGTCCGTGCTATTCATGATTGGACTCAACCCACGTCAGTTAAGAGTCTTCAGAAGTTCTTGGGTTTTGCTAACTTCTACCGTCGTTTTATTGCTAATTTTTCTAGCATTGCTAAACCTTTGACGGATATGACCAAGAAAGGTTCTGATGTTGCTAACTGGGCTCCTGCAGCCGTGGAGGCTTTCCAGGAGTTGAAGCGCCGGTTTACTTCGGCGCCTGTTTTGTGCCAGCCTGATGTCTCACTTCCCTTTCAGGTTGAAGTGGATGCTTCTGAGATTGGGGCAGGGGCCGTTTTGTCGCAGAGAGGCCCTGGTTGCTCTGTGATGAGACCTTGTGCCTTTTTCTCGAGGAAGTTTTCGCCTGCTGAGCGGAATTATGATATTGGCAATCGGGAGTTGTTGGCCATGAAGTGGGCATTTGAGGAGTGGCGTCATTGGCTCGAGGGTGCTAAGCATCGTGTGGTGGTCTTGACTGATCACAAAAATTTGATGTATCTCGAGTCTGCTAAACGCCTGAATCCTAGACAGGCCCGCTGGTCAGTGTTTTTCTCCCGTTTTGACTTTGTGGTCTCATATTTACCAGGTTCAAAGAATGTGAAGGCTGATGCTCTTTCAAGGAGCTTTGTGCCTGACTCTCCGGGAGTCGCAGAACCAGTTGGTATTCTTAAAGAGGGAGTTATCTTGTCAGCCATTTCTCCGGATTTGCGACGTGTGTTGCAGAGATTTCAGGCTGGTAGACCTGACTCTTGTCCACCTGACAGACTGTTTGTTCCTGATAAGTGGACCAGCAGAGTCATTTCCGAGGTTCATTCCTCGGTGTTGGCAGGGCATCCGGGAATTTTTAGCACCAGAGATCTGGTGGCTAGGTCCTTTTGGTGGCCTTCCTTGTCACGGGATGTGCGGTCGTTTGTGCAGTCCTGTGGGACTTGTGCTCGAGCTAAGCCTTGCTGTTCGCGTGCCAGCGGGTTGCTCTTGCCCTTGCCTGTCCCGAAGAGGCCTTGGACACACATTTCCATGGATTTCATTTCAGATCTCCCGGTGTCTCAGGGCATGTCTGTCATCTGGGTGGTATGTGATCGCTTTTCTAAGATGGTCCATTTGGTACCTTTGCCTAAGCTGCCTTCCTCTTCCGATCTGGTTCCTGTGTTCTTTCAGAATGTGGTTCGTTTACACGGCATTCCTGAGAATATTGTGTCTGACAGAGGATCCCAGTTTGTTTCCAGGTTCTGGCGATCCTTTTGTGCTAGGATGGGCATTGAGTTGTCGTTTTCGTCTGCCTTTCATCCTCAGACTAATGGACAAACGGAGCGAACTAATCAGACTCTGGAGGCTTATTTGAGGTGTTTTGTTTCTGCGGATCAGGATGATTGGGTGACCTTCTTGCTGTTGGCTGAGTTTGCCCTTAATAATCGGGCTAGTTCCGCTACATTGGTTTCGCCATTTTTCTGCAACTCTGGTTTCCATCCTCGTTTTTCCTCGGGACATGTGGAGCCTTCTGACTGTCCTGGGGTAGATTCTGTGGTGGATAGGTTGCAGCAGATCTGGAATCATGTGGTGGACAACTTAAAGTTGTCACAAGAGAAGGTTCAGCGTTTTGCCAACCGCCGCCGCGGTGTGGGTCCCCGACTTCGTGTTGGGGATTTGGTATGGCTGTCTTCTCGATTTGTTCCTATGAAGGTCTCCTCTCCTAAATTTAAGCCTCGCTTCATCGGTCCTTACAAGATATTGGAAATCCTTAATCCTGTGTCCTTTCGCTTGGATCTTCCTGTGTCGTTTGCCATTCACAACGTGTTCCATAGGTCTTTGTTGCGGCGGTACGTTGTACCTGTGGTTCCTTCTGTTGAGCCTCCTGCTCCGGTGTTGGTTGAGGGTGAGTTGGAGTATGTGGTGGAGAAGATCTTGGATTCTCGTCTCTCCAGGCGGAGGCTTCAGTATCTGGTCAAGTGGAAGGGCTATGGTCAGGAAGATAATTCCTGGGTGGTTGCCTCTGATGTGCATGCGGCCGATTTAGTTCGTGCCTTTCACGCTGCTCATCCTGATCGCCCTGGTGGTCTTGGTGAGGGTTCGGTGACCCCTCCTTAAGGGGGGGGTACTGTTGTGAATTAGACTTTTTGGCTCCCTCTTGTTGTCACTAGTGGTATGACTCTGGGATTGTCTTTTTTCTGTTTGGCACTCACCTGGGTCGTTAGTCCAGGGGTGTCGCTATATTAACTTCCTGGATCCTTAGTCCAGTGCCTGGCATCGTTGTAATCAGATCCTTCTGTTGCTCCTGTCTGCTGGTCCTGGCTCTTGCAAAATTAAGCTAAGTCTTGCCTCTTTGTTTTTTGAGTTACTTGCTTTTCTACTATTTTTGTCCAGCTTGTACTAAATGTGATTTCTGACCTTGCTGGAAGCTCTAGGGGGCTGGTGTTCTCCCCCCGGCCGTTAGACGGTTCGGGGGTTCTTGAATATCCAGCGTGGATATTTTAATAGGGTTTTTGCTGACCATATAAGTCATCTTACTATATTCTGCTATTAGCTAGTGGGCCTCTCTTTGCTAAATACCTAGCTCATTCTTATATTTGTCTTTTCCTCTTACCTCACCGTTATTATTTGTTGGGGGCTTGTATCCAACTTTTGGGGTCTTTTCTCTGGAGGCAAGAAAGGTCTTTCTTTTCCCTTCTAGGGTTAGTTAGTTCTCCGGCTGGCGCGAGACGTCTAGAACCAACGTAGGCACGTTCCCCGGCTACTTCTGTTTGTGGTGCTAGGATTAGATATATGGTCAGCCCAGTTACCACTGCCCTATGAGCTGGTTTTTTGTGTTTGCAGACTTGGTATTTATTCCTGAGACCCTCTGCCATTGGGGTCATAACAGCGCTGCTCAGGGATGCGGTCCTACTCCCAGGACCTCCCACGCTGCTCAGGAAGCCTCCTCCCAGGTCTTCCAACACAGGAACTTACACAGGGACATGTGACCCACACCCTGGTCACATTGTATACCTTGTAACCACACCCCATAGGTGAGGTATATCACATGGGCTGATCACGTGATCATGACATCACTACAGGTCCTCATACTCCTGCAGGGAAAAAGGTACAGTGAGTGTCCTCACCCAGTGGTGAGGTATGTGGGTAGCCAGACCCTCCCATCTCTCATAGCTACCCGCAACCCGGACTCAGGTGCACTAAATGACATCTTCAGTGCTTACGTGCTCTAATGACAAGATACACCGGGTTGCATCGCAGGGAGCATCCATCCCTGTGACACATACCTCCCATTAACCACAATGCCGGACACTGTCTCACTACCACATCCATGCATACCCATGACCTCAATATGCCTCCGTGCGTATACTGGAGAGACCATGCAGCGCCCCCTACCTGTTACAGGGGTCACTGCATCACAATATATATATATATATATGTCTCAATGACATATACATATATATATAGAGAGAAAGAGAGAGACTGTATATATGTTTTAACGAACATTTGAGCCCATGGATCCATTGTATGTCGGTTTTGCAAGCCAGCGAGAAAATCTCGCAGTACGGATGCCATACAGATTACATACGGAGGATGACATGTGCAAAATACGCTGCCACACCCTGCCTACGGATGACATACGGATCACTATTTTGGGAATATTTCTGCATATTACGGCCATAAAAAACGGACCGTATTTTCATACGCTGAGTGTGACTCCGGCCTAAGGGTCTCTGTCCTCACATTATGTTGCTCACAAGTGGGTTAGCAAAAACCTGGTGACAGATTCCATTTTATAAAGATCCTAAGTGAATAAAGCTTGTAGAACCTTTACTGTAACATATTTCTTCTATGTGCCCCACTTGATTAGTAAAACACACTAGTGATATCAAGGCACTATATAAAAAATCAGTGATATAAGAAATTATTTTTTAACCAATTGTATTACGATACCCGGAGACCACCAAATGTGTCAATAGTGTGATGATAGCACCACAAAAAGGGCTAAAAGAAGGAACAGTGCGTCCGAAACGCGCGTCGGGGTGCATCATATAAATCTGGCAGGCTTCATATCGAATCTCATACATCAGAAGTAAGTGGTCCTATATGCTATCTACCTACAGCACCTTATAGTTTGCACATTTTTGCACTATTCGCACCTTGTTGTGCACCCTTCTTTTACACTGGATGGAACATTGAAGTATGCACATATTATGCACGTTTTATAAAGTAAAGGGTTCCTTCCCTTTTTTTCTTTTTCTTTTGTATTCTCACTGATATGTTATATGGGGTGCTTGGTAGGATTTAGATGCAGTCCTTACAATTTATTATATAATATGCCTGCCATATGATATGTGCACATATAGATCTTACATACTAAAATTATATTGATTTTATACGTTTATTAATATTTGTACATTTTATGGTTTGGTATTTTCGCCACTAAATAAATAAATAAATTTTAATATATCTGCTACTCTTTGTTGTGGGTGTCCTTGGCCTGACCATATTGGGAGCACGATTCTATGTGCCCCACTTGAATATACTTTTTATCTTAAATATTAAAGAGAATGAGTGCATTTTAACATGTTTGAATATATGCTGATTTTATTTTATGTTAACAGATTGAAACGTCCAATAAAGTGAGGCTTAAGAATGCTTTATTGAGTGAGTACAGTTTCTGGCAGCTGCACTGAATAAAGATCTGGGTGTATCGACTATCTGCTCCCCTGGGCCCTGACCTGTTGTAACTTACTTACTTAAGTCATGCCATACATTGTGCTGGAAGTATATTGTGGGGAATGAGATGTCACATTTGAGAAATGATTAATACTTTAGTGAGGTATGATGGATGACAACAATTAATCATATCATTCTGAGCGTGGAATAGGGAGTAGGATTTAGGGATTTTAATTATACAAATAATCTGAAAAAAGTGAAATATATGTCCAGACTACAAGTACAAAATTCACCAATGATAGCATTAAAGGAAGGATTTACGGTCTGTCTGGTTGTGTTTGGATGAAACTTACAAAGCATGAAATCTGCCTAATGCCAACACTTAGGACTAGAGTTGAGCAACTTTTGCTTTTTTCGGATCGAGTCGGGTTTCGCGAAACCCGACTTTGTCAAAAGTCAGTGTTACGGGACCACTCAGCACCCTGAATATGTTGTGCAGTTATATGTATGTATAATAGTTTCCATGTGAGAGGCATGTCCCTAATGCATCAGCCCACAGGCTGTGCCCCTGGGCAGAGGGGACAAGATATCCCCCTTCTGACCTCCCCACACCTTTGTAATTCCCACAGTAAATATCGGCAGGCTCCAGCCTCCTGCGGCTATTGTAATGTATGTCTGGCCTGCCGCTTTTCTAATGGCCTGCCCTCTGTATCTGTGTGATATATTCTGTGTCCTGTGAGTAAAGTGTTGTCAGACTGGAAATACGTGGTGAAGCAGTGATCTTTTATATGCCCCCATGTAACTAAGGAATTCCAGCCAGCGTCCTTCATTCAGACTCCAGCCAAAGCAGAGTGAACTTCCTGAAAAGGCTACTGTGCGGTCAGTATAAAAAACTAAATGTCCACGCAGAGTTTGCAAAAAATAACCTCCACACCGACTCACGGTGTGGAGGGGCAAATCTGCTACCCCATGAGCTTCCAACTAGCCGGAGTAATTCATAATGGCAAGCTGGACAAAAGAGACATAACATAAACTTGAACAGAAGGTCATAAGCAGGGAAACACCCAAAAAACTAGCAGAACTTATCTTAAGCTGAAATGAACTGGCCAACAGAGAACTTCCAGGAAAGGACTGAATCCACAGGAAAAACATTGACAGCTGGCATTGACTACAGACTAGAGCCCAGTTAAATAAGAAGACCAGGGAACCGATTAGTGAATGCAGCTGCTAAGTTCCACTCGAAACCACCAGAGGGAGCCCAAGAGCAGAACTCCCAAAAATACCATTCATGACCACAGGATGGAGCCCAAGAACGGAATTCACAACAGGTCCCTAGGGGTCCACCCATGGACCTGGAGGCCCCCAAACCACCGAAGATTGTAGGGGGACCAGCTAAAAACCCAGCCTACTACAGTCCCCCTGGGGCGCGATGCCACACCTGCCATCAGCTGGGCCACCTGCAAAGACAATGTCCCAACCAGACTCAGCATACCCAGTGGCCAAAGGCTGGGAACAGCTACCTTCAGCCGGGCCGCTGTACACTGCTACCAAGGTGAAGCTGACCCGGCATTGGGGGCTACGACTAACCAGGGGGTGGAAGTGATGAAGGAAGTGCTGCATGAACTAGACCCCATGCAGGCAGCCCAGGAAGATAATCGACAACAGCATCAACAGGTCGTGTGGGTTAATGGGAAACATATGCAGGGACTAAGAGATTCCGGGGCAACTTTGACCCTTGTGAAGCCTCATCTCGTCCGGGACCAAGAGAAGACAGACTGGACAGTGGCAGTCCGTGTAGCAGGGGGAGACATACATTGACTGCCCACTGCCAGGATTAGTGGTAGATAGTAGAGATAGCAATGGCGTGCACTCAGGTCAATGTGGATAGGTGCAGGCTGAACCAGTAGAATCACAAATAAGTAAGAAACAGCCGCACTCAAATTTTTGTAGTTTTTTCCAAAATGCAGGAGTAATTTATTATTATTATATGCCAGGATTCACCTGAACTGGGGAGTCGGGGATGGCCTTGTTGAGGTCAGCTTGATGGAGGATTTGCCTGCAGACGTCTTGCTGGGAAATGACTTGGGGCCCATGTTGTCTGCCTTCTTGGTTGCCCCTCTGGCTGAGACATATCCTGTGACCACCCGGAGACAAGCTCGAGCTGCGGAGGCGGAATCACACTCAGAGGAGGCCCAGGTAAGACATCCCAGCCCTACACATATTCCCATAGCCAGACACATTTCTTGGGCCACCCCAGCTGAATTTAAGAGGGAGTTACTTGAGGATCCTTCATTGGAGGGATATCGTGGGAAGGCACAGGAGGGGAGAGGGGTACTGGAAGGGGAACAGTTTGTATGGAAGCAGGGACTCCTCTACCGGATCACAGATCAGCACCACACAGGGATGAGCCCCTCTATAAAACGACAGCTGGTAGTTCCCAAGAAGTATAGGCAGGAGTTACTGCGAATCTCTCATGACATACCCTTGGCCGGGCACTTCGGCATCAGTCGCACCAAGCATCGTCTGACACAAAACTTCTTTTGGCCGGGGTAACCTATGATGTTCGTCAGTACTGCCAGACCTGTGACAGTTGCCAGCGCATTGGCAAGAGGGGAGATCGATGCAAGGCCAAATTATGCCCCCTCCCCATTGTGGAGGAACCATTTAGCCGAGTAGCGGTCGATCTGATAAAGGCTGTTAGCCAAACCCAGTCTCTCAGGGAAAAGGTATATATTGACAGTGCTAGATTATGCCACAAGGTATCCAGAGGCGGTTGCGTTACCTAACATACTGGCAGAGACGGTGGTGGCTGCCCTGTTCCAGGTTTTCTCACGGGTTGGATTTCCCCGGGAGATTATTTCGGACCAGGGTACCCAGTTTACAGCAGAGGTGACCAACCAACTGTGGAAGCTGTGTGGCGTAAAGTCCATTAGAAGCGCCCCGTACCACCCGCAAACCAATGGGTTGTGTGAACGCTTTAACGGGACGTTAAAACAACTCATTGGGACTTTTACCAGGACCTACAGTGACTGGGAGAAATTCTTGCCACACCTCCTGTTTGCCTATCGGGAGGTGCCCCAAGAAACCATGGGGTTCTCCCCGTTCGAACTGGTATACGGGAGTTAGGTAAGGGGACCCCTAGACTTAGTGCTAGAACACTGGGAAGGGAAGGGCATCATAGAAGGGGTACCTATTGTACCTAGTGTTGAGCGATACCTTCCGATATTTGAAAGTATCGGTATCGGATTGGATCGGCCGATATCCAAAAAATATCGGATATCGCCGATACCGATACCCGATACCAATACAAGTCAATGGGACACAAATATCGGAAGTGATCCTGGATGGTTCCCAGGGTCTGAAGGAAAGGAAACTCTCCTTCAGGCCCTGGGATACATATTCATGTAAAAAATAAAGAATAAAAATAAAAAATATGGATATACTCACCCCTCGGACGAGCCCTGGCTGTCACCGCTGCAAGCGTCTGCCTCCGTTCCTAAGAATGCAGAGTGAAGGACCTTCGATGACGTAGCGGCTTGTGATTGGTCGCGTGACCGCTCATGTGACCGCTCACGCGACGAATCACAAGCCGCGACGTCATCGCAGGTCCTACACTCACTGAATTCTTAGGAACGGAGGCTGCCGGTTGCACGGCTGAGGTCCGGCTCCGTCGGAGGGGTGAGTATATCCATATTTTTTATTCTTTATTTTTTACATGAATATGGATCCCAGGGTGTTATGACCTGGTGGTTACGGAGCAGCACTGATATGACCTGGTGGGTAAAATAAATCATGGGACAAGCTCTGAGGAGGTGGTAGCTTTACTGACCGCAGTTCCTACTCCTAATACCAACACTAGAAATAGCCGTGGAGTGTTCCTGACTCTCCCTAGACACCTCGTCACAGCCTAAGAACTAACTACCCCTAAAGATGGAAAACAGAAAACTATCTTGCCTCAGAGAAATTCCCAAAAGGAAAGATAGCCCCCCACAAATATTGACTGTGAGTGGGGAGGGAAATGACACACACAGAAATGAAAACAGATTTTACCAAAGGAGGCCAATTCTAATCTAGATAGACAGAAATAGAAAAGGATACTGTGCGGTCAGTATTGAAAACTAAAACTCCACGCAGAGTTTACAAAAATAGTCTCCACACCGACTCACGGTGTGGAGGGGCAAATCTGCTTCCCCAGAGCTTCCAGCTAGCCTGAATATTTCATAATGACAAGCTGGACAAAAAGAAACATAACTTTAAACTGAGCAGTAAGTCCAAAGCAAAGGAACAACCAAAGAACTAGCAAGAACTTATCTTATGCTGAAATGGACAGGCCATCAGAGAAATCCAAGGAGAGGACTGAATCTAACCCAGAAAACATTGACAGCTGGCATGAATTACAGACCAGAGCCAAGTTAAATAGCAAGGCCAGGGGAGCCGATTAGTGAAAGCAGCTGCTATGGCCAAACTCAAGGAGCAGCAGTTCCACTCGAAACCACCAGAGGGAGCTTAAGGGCAGAACTCACAAAAGTACCATTCATAACCACAGGAGGGAGCCCAAGAACGGAATTCACAACACCAGGGCCTGAAGGAGAGTCTCCTCTCCTCCAGACCCTGGGAACCATACGCACCGCACACGCCTGGGAACTTATAGGAACGTCCGATTCCGATTTCCGATATCACAAAAATATCGGATCTCGGTATCGGAATTCCGATACAGCGAATATGGGCCGATACCCGATATTTGCAGTATTGGAATGCTCAACACTAATTGTACCCTATGTGCTGGAATTCCGGGACTGACTACGAGACCTGACCCAGGCTGTATGTGGGAACATGCAGGTGGCCCAGCAGCGCCAGCGCGTATGGTACAATCCGAGGGCCAGAGAACGCACTTTGGAAATAGTACAGAAGGTGCTGGTGTTAGAGCCCAGTAGGCAGAACAAGTTGCAAGCTGCATGGCAGGGGCCCTACCAAGAAGTGGGGAAAATAGCCGACACCACCTATAATGTCGCTGATTGTGACGACCCCAGGGTTATCCGCATGTTCCACGTGACTATGCTGAAGCCCTATCGGGAGCGTCCTGAAGAGGTAGTGGCCATCTGTGCACCTGAAGCAGAGGATTTAGCCGGACTTCCCTTGCCGGATGTCTTAGGGGAAAAGACTCAGTCTAAAACATGGGACCAGGTACGCTGGGTGTTATGGTCTGGTGGCCTAGGAGCAGCATGAGACGTACTCTGGAGAAGGTGGTACCTGTACTGACCGCAGACCCTGAACTTAACACCGCAACTAGAAGTAGCCGTGGGATGTACCTACCAGTCCTAGACACCTCGACACAGCCGGAGGACTAAATACCCCTATAGATAGAAACGGGAAAACTATCTTGCCTCAGAGAAAATCCCCAAAGGATAGACAGCCCCCCACGAATATTGACTGTGGACTGTGTTGTGGATTCTGTTGGTGGGCTCCCTCTGGTGGTTACTGCTGGTACTGGGTGACTTTGGTGGGTTGCGGCCTTTGGTTTCCACCTGTCCATCAGAGGCTGGGTGTTTCCTATTTTACCTGGCCTTTCTGTCATTTCCCTTGCCGGCTATCAATGTGTTCAGATGTGCTCTGTTTGGTTCCTGCCTACCTGCTCCCAGATCTTTCAGGATAAGCTAAGTGCTGATTTTCAGTTGTTTGGTTTTTGGTCCAGCTTGCTTAGAATGTCTCTATGCTAGCTGGTTGCTCTAGTGGACTGAGGTTCTCCCCATGTGCCATGAGTTGGCACATGGGTTCTTGTAATCTCAGGATGGTTTTTTTGATTAGGGTTTTTTGCTGACCGCTCAGTCCCCTTTTGTATCATTCTGCTTTCTAGTTTTCAGCGGGCCTCTATTTGCTAAAGCTATATACATCATCTCTATGTGTGTGCCTTCCTCTCATTTCACCGTCAATACATGTGGGGGGCAACTATACCTTTGGGGTTAATTCCTCTGGAGGCAAGTGAGGTCTTGTTTTCTCTGCAGTACTAGTTAGCTCTTAGGCTGGTGCGTGGCGTCTAGAACCAACGTGGGAACGCTCCCTGGCTATCTCTAGTTGCGTTTGTCAGGCGTAGGGCAGCGGTCAGCCCAGGTTCCATCACCCTAGAGCTCGTCCGATATTTGTTATACTTTGCTTGTCCTGTGCTATCCCTAGCCATTGGGGATTCATGACAGTATAGCCGGCCCGCAAAGTGTTAATTGTTTGGGCTGAAGCAGGAGGAAAAGAAGTGTTCAAGGAAAATTTTTTTTTTTTTTTCCTTCAGAGTTTTGCTGCCTAGCCCTTAATTGCTGTCTAGCTGCTTCTTACCTCCTCTTAACCCTTGAATGGCTCTGATCTTAGCTGTTTATCATGGATGTCCAGAGTTTGGCTTCCAGCCTGAGTAATCTCGCGGCAAAGGTTCAAAACATACAGGATTTCGTTGTTCACACTCCCATGTCTGAACCTAGAATTCCTATTCCAGAGTTTTTTTCTGGAGATAGATCTACCTTCCTGAATTTCAGGAACAATTGTAAATTGTTTCTCTCTTTGAAATCTCGCTCCTCTGGAGACCCTGCTCAACAGGTCAAGATTGTTATATCGTTCCTACGGGGCGACCCTCAGAATTGGGCATTTGCATTGGCACCAGGGGATCCTGCGTTGCTCAGTGTGGATGCGTTTTTTCTGGCATTGGGATTGCTCTATGAGGAACCTAACCTAGAGATTCAGGCTGAAAAGGCTTTATTAGCCCTCTCTCAGGGGCATGATGAAGCGGAAATATATTGTCAGAAATTTCGGAAATGGTCGGTGCTTACTCAGTGGAATGAGTGCGCCCTGGCTGCAAACTTCAGAAATGGTCTTTCTGAGGCCATTAAGGATGTTATGGTGGGGTTCCCTGCGCCTACAGGTCTGAATGAGTCTATGGCTATGGCCATTCAGATTGATCGGCGTTTACGGGAGCGCAAACCCGTGCACCAGTTGGCGGTGTCTTCTGAACAGGCACCTGAGACTATGCAATGTGATAGAATTCAGTCCAGAAGTGAACGGCAAAATTATAGGCGGAAAAATGGTTTGTGTTTTTATTGTGGTGATTCAGCTCATGTTATATCAGCATGCTCTAAACGCACAAAAAGGGTTGATAAATCTTTTGCCATTGATACTCTGCAGTCTAAGTTCATTTTGTCTGTGACTCTGATTTTTTCACTGTCTTCCATTTCCGTCGATGCCTATGTGGATTCAGGCGCTGCCCTGAGTCTTATGGATTGGTCATTTGCTAAACGCTGCGGTTTTAGTCTAGAGCCTCTGGAAGTTCCTATTCCTCTGAAGGGAATTGATTCTACACCATTGGCTATGAATAAACCGCAGTATTGGACACAAGTGACCATGCGCATGACTCCCGTTCATCAGGAGGTGATTCGCTTCCTTGTACTGTATAATTTACATGATGTACTAGTGCTTGGTCTGCCATGGTTACAAACTCATAATCCTGTCCTGGACTGGAAAACAATGTCTGTGCTAAGCTGGGGATGTCAGGGGGTTCATGATGATGCACCTCCGATTTCTATCGCTTCATCGACTCCTTCGGAGATCCCTGCGTTTTTGTCAGATTATAAGGATGTTTTTGAGGAGCCTAAGCTCAATTCGCTCCCTCCTCATAGAGAGTGTGACTGTGCTATAGAATTGATTCCTGGCAGTAAGTTCCCTAAGGGTCGTTTATTTAATCTGTCACTGCCAGAGCATACTGCTATGCGGAATTATATTAAGGAGTCCTTGGAAAAGGGACATATTCGTCCATCTTCGTCCCCTCTGGGAGCAGGTTTTTTTTTCGTGGCAAAAAAAGATGGTTCCCTGAGGCCTTGTATAGATTATCGCCTTCTGAATAAGATTACAGTCAAATACCAGTATCCATTGCCATTATTTACTGATTTGTTTGCTCGCATTAAGGGGGCTAGGTGGTTCACTAAAATAGATCTTCGTGGTGCGTATAATCTGGTGCGGATAAAACAGGGTGATGAGTGGAAAACCGCATTTAATACGCCTGAGGGCCATTTTGAGTATTTGGTAATGCCTTTTGGACTCTCCAATGCTCCGTCAGTTTTTCAGTCCTTTATGCACAATATTTTCCGTGAATATCTGGATAAGTTTATGATTGTGTATTTGGATGATATTTTGGTGTTTTCTGATGACTGGGAGTCTCACGTTCTACAGGTCAGGAAGGTGTTTCAGGTTTTGCGTTTGTGAAGGGCTCAAAGTGTCTCTTCGGAGTCCAGAAGATTTCTTTTTTGGGGTACATTTTTTCTCCTTCTACTATTGAGATGGATCCCGTTAAGGTTCAGGCTATTTGTGACTGGACACAACCTACATCTGTTAAGAGCCTTCAGAAGTTCTTGGGGTTTGCTAATTTTTATCGTCGGTTCATTGCTAATTTTTCCAGTATTGTTAAACCTTTGACTGATTTGACTAAAAAGGGTGCTGATGTTGCTGATTGGTCTCCTGCGGCCGTGGAGGCCTTTCGGGAACTTAAGCGCCGGTTTTCTTCTGCTCCTGTGTTGTGTCAACCAGATGTTTCACTTCCTTTTCAGGTGGAGGTTGATGCTTCCGAGATTGGAGCGGGGGCGGTTTTGTCACAGAGAAGTTCTAATGGCTCGGTGACGAAGCCATGTGCTTTCTTCTCTAGAAAATTCTCGCCCGCCGAGCGCAATTATGATGTGGGTAATCGGGAGCTTTTGGCCATGAAGTGGGCATTTGAGGAGTGGCGTCATTGGCTTGAGGGTGCTAAACATCGCGTGGTGGTCTTGACTGATCACAAGAATCTCATTTACCTTGAGTCTGCCAGGCGTTTGAATCCTAGACAGGCTCGTTGGTCATTATTTTTTTCTCGTTTCAATTTCGTGGTTTCATACCTGCCAGGTTCAAAGAATGTGAAGGCAGATGCTCTTTCCAGGAGTTTTGTGCCTGATTCTCCTGGAGACACTGGGCCTGCTGGTATCCTTAGGGATGGGGTAATATTGTCCGCCGTATCCCCAGACTTGCGACGCGCATTGCAGGAGTTTCAGGTGGATAAACCGGATCGATGTCCACCAGAAAGACTGTTTGTTCCGGATGATTGGACCAGTAGAGTCATCTCCGAGGTCCATTCTTCTGTGTTGGCTGGTCATCCTGGAATATTTGGTACAAGAGATTTGGTGGCCAGGTCTTTTTGGTGGCCTTCCTTGTCTAGGGATGTGCGTACCTTTGTGCAGTCTTGTGAAGTGTGTGCTCGAGCTAAGCCTTGCTGTTCACGGGCTAGTGGGTTGTTGTTATCTTTGCCCATCCCGAAGAGGCCTTGGACGCACATTTCCATGGATTTTATTTCTGATCTCCCGGTTTCACAGAAAATGTCCGTTATCTGGGTTGTGTGTGACCGCTTTTCTAAGATGGTTCATTTGGTGCCCTTGCCTAAGTTACCCTCCTCCTCTGAGTTGGTTCCTTTGTTTTTTCAGAACGTGGTTCGTTTGCATGGGATTCCGGAGAATATCGTTTCTGACAGGGGATCCCAGTTTGTGTCTAGATTTTGGCGGACGTTTTGTGCCAAGATGGGCATTGATTTGTCTTTCTCGTCTGCATTCCATCCTCAGACGAATGGCCAGACGGAGCGAACTAATCAGACCTTGGAAACTTATTTGAGGTGTTTTGTTTCTGCTGATCAGGATGACTGGGTTGCTTTTTTGCCACTGGCCGAATTTGCTCTTAATAATCGGGCTAGTTCTGCCACGTTGGTCTCTCCTTTTTTTTGTAATTCGGGGTTTCATCCTCGTTTTTCCTCTGGTCAGGGGGAATCTTCGGATTGTCCTGGAGTGGACGTGGTGGTGGACAGGCTACATCAGATTTGGAATCAGGTGGTGGACAATTTGAAGTTATCTCAGGAGAAGACTCAGCAGTTTGCTAATCGCCGTCGCCGCGTGGGTCCCCGACTTCTTGTTGGGGACTTGGTGTGGTTATCTTCTCGTTTTGTCCCTATGAAGGTCTCTTCTCCTAAGTTCAAGCCTCGGTTCATCGGTCCTTATAGGATCTCGGAGATTCTTAACCCTGTATCTTTTTGTTTGGATCTCCCAGCATCGTTTGCTATTCATAATGTTTTCCATCGGTCGTTGTTGCGGAGGTATGAGGTGCCCGTTGTTCCTTCGGTCGAGCCTCCTGCTCCGGTGCTGGTGGAGGGAGAATTGGAGTATGTTGTTGAAAAGATCTTGGATTCTCGTGTTTCCAGACGCAAACTCCAGTATTTGGTTAAGTGGAAGGGTTATGGTCAGGAGGATAATTTCTGGGTGGTCGCCTCCGATGTTCACGCGACTGATTTGGTCCGCGCCTTCCATAGAGCTCACCCTGATCGCCCTGGGGGTTCTCGTGAGGGTTCGGTGACCCCTCCTCAAGGGGGGGGTACTGTTGTGGATTCTGTTGGTGGGCTCCCTCTGGTGGTTACTGCTGGTACTGGGTGACTTTGGTGGGTTGCGGCCTTTGGTTTCCACCTGTCCATCAGAGGCTGGGTGTTTCCTATTTTACCTGGCCTTTCTGTCATTTCCCTTGCCGGCTATCAATGTGTTCAGATGTGCTCTGTTTGGTTCCTGCCTACCTGCTCCCAGATCTTTCAGGATAAGCTAAGTGCTGATTTTCAGTTGTTTGGTTTTTGGTCCAGCTTGCTTAGAATGTCTCTATGCTAGCTGGTTGCTCTAGTGGACTGAGGTTCTCCCCATGTGCCATGAGTTGGCACATGGGTTCTTGTAATCTCAGGATGGTTTTTTTGATTAGGGTTTTTTGCTGACCGCTCAGTCCCCTTTTGTATCATTCTGCTTTCTAGTTTTCAGCGGGCCTCTATTTGCTAAAGCTATATACATCATCTCTATGTGTGTGCCTTCCTCTCATTTCACCGTCAATACATGTGGGGGGCAACTATACCTTTGGGGTTAATTCCTCTGGAGGCAAGTGAGGTCTTGTTTTCTCTGCAGTACTAGTTAGCTCTTAGGCTGGTGCGTGGCGTCTAGAACCAACGTAGGAACGCTCCCTGGCTATCTCTAGTTGCGTTTGTCAGGCGTAGGGCAGCGGTCAGCCCAGGTTCCATCACCCTAGAGCTCGTCCGATATTTGTTATACTTTGCTTGTCCTGTGCTATCCCTAGCCATTGGGGATTCATGACAGGACTGCAAACATGTGGACTGCAAAAAACAAAGCCAGAACTTATCTTTGTTGATATGGACAGCAAAGCAGGAGAAACCAGGCAGGGATGTGAATCCTCCAAAAACAATGGACAACTGGCACTGACTAAAGGATCAGCAAGACTAAATAGCCCAGTCAAAATTGCAATAAGCGGACACACCTGACGAATGCTGCGATCCAAAGACAGCAGCACTACCACTTATAACCACCGGAGGGAGCCCAAGAGCAGAATTCACAACAGTACCCCCCCTTGAGGAGGGGTCACCGAACCCTCACCAGAGCCCCCAGGCTGATCAGGACGAGCCAAATGAAAAGCACAAACCAAATCGTCAGCATGAACATCGGAGGCAACAACCCAGGAATTATCCTCCTGGCCATAACCCTTCCATTTGACAAGATACTGAAGCTTCCGCCTCGAAAAACGAGAATCCAAAATCTTCTCAACCACATACTCCAACTCCCCATCAACCAACACCGGGGCAGGAGGATCAACAGAGGGAACAACGGGCACCACATATTTCCACAACAAAGATCTATGGAAAACATTATGGATGGAAAAAGAGGCTGGAAGGGCCAAACGAAAAGACACTGGATTGATAATCTCAGAAATCCTATAAGGACCAATAAACCGAGGCTTGAACTTAGGGGAAGAAACCTTCATAGGAACATGATGGGAAGACAACCAGACTAAATCCCCAACCCAAAGCCGGGAACCAACACACCGACGACGGTTAGCAAAACGCTGAGCCTCCTCCTGAGACAACACCAAATTGTCCACCACATGAGCCCAAATTTGCTGCAACCTGTCAACCACAGAATCCACACCAGGACAATCAGAAGGCTCAACCTGCCCTGAAGAAAAACGAGGATGAAAACCAAAATTACAAAAGAAGGGCAAAACCAAGGTAGCAGAACTAGCCCGATTATTAAGGGCAAACTCGTCCAATGGCAAGAAAGCCACCCAATCATCCTGATCAGCAGACACAAAGCATCTCAAATAAGTTTCCAAAGTCTGATTAGTTCGCTCGGTTTGGCCATTTGTCTGAGGATGAAATGCAGAAGAAAAAGACAAATCAATGCCCAGCCTAGCACAAAAGGCCCGCCAAAACCTAGAAACAAACTGGGAACCTCTGTCGGACACAATATTCTCCGGAATGCCATGCAAACGAACCACATGCTGAAAAAACAACGGAACCAAATCAGAAGAGGAAGGCAATTTAGGCAAAGGTACCAAATGAACCATCTTAGAAAACCGGTCACAAACCACCCAGATAACCGACATCCTCTGGGAAACCGGAAGATCTGAAATAAAATCCATAGAAATATGCGTCCAAGGCCTCTCAGGGACCGGCAAAGGCAACAGTAACCCACTAGCGCGGGAACAGCAAGGCTTGGCCCGCGCACAAGTCCCACAGGACTGCACAAAAGAATGCACATCCCGTGACAAAGAAGGCCACCAAAAGGACCTACCAACCAAATCTCTGGTACCAAATATCCCAGGATGGCCAGCCAACACAGGACAATGAACCTCAGAAATCACTTTACTAGTCCATCTATCAGGAACAAACAGTTTCCCCACTGGACAGCGGTCAGGTTTATCAGCCTGAAATTCCTGAAGAACCCGTCGTGAATCAGGGGAGATGGCAGAAAGAATCACCCCTTCCTTCAGAATGCCGACCGGCTCAAGGACCCCAGGAGAATCAGGCAAAAAGCTCCTAGAGAGGGCATCAGCCTTAACATTCTTAGAACCCGGAAGATACGAGACCACAAAATCAAAACGGGAGAAAAACAGGGACCATCGAGCCTGTCTAGGATTCAGCCATTTGGCAGACTCGAGGTAAATCAGATTCTTATGATCGGTCAAGACCACAATACGGTGCTTGGCCCCCTCAAACCAATGTCGCCACTCCTCAAATGCCCACTTCATAGCCAACAATTCTCGATTGCCGACATCATAATTGCGTTCCGCAGGTGAAAACTTTCGAGAAAAGAAGGCACACGGTTTCATCAAGGAACCATCAGAATTCCTCTGAGACAAAACGGCCCCTGCCCCAATCTCAGAAGCATCAACCTCAACCTGAAATGGAAGAGAAACATCCGGCTGATGCAACACAGGGGCAGAAGTAAATCAGCGTTTAAGCTCCTGAAAGGCAGAACCAGCCGCAGAGGACCAATTCGTCACATCAGCGCCTTTCTTCGTCAAATCGGTCAGGGGTTTAACCACACTGGAGAAGTTGGCAATGAAACGGCGATAAAAATTAGCAAAGCCCAAAAATTTCTGAAGGCTCTTCACGGATGTGGGCTGAATCCAATCATGAATGGCATGAACCTTGACCGGATCCATTTCTATAGATGAGGGAGAAAAAATGAAGCCCAAAAAAGAAACCTTCTGCACTCCAAAGAGGCACTTAGACCCCTTCACAAATAAAGCATTATCACGAAGGATCTGAAATACCATCCTGACCTGTTTCACATGAGACTCCCAATCATCGGAAAAAATCAAAATATCATCCAAATATACAATCATGAATTTATCCAGATAATTCCGGAAGATATCATGCATGAAGGACTGAAACACAGATGGAGCATTAGAGAGCCCGAATGGCATCACAAGGTATTCAAAATGGCCTTCAGGCGTATTAAACGCAGTTTTCCATTCGTCACCCTGCTTAATACGAACAAGATTATATGCCCCTCGAAGGTCAATCTTAGTAAACCAACTAGCCCCCTTAATCCTAGCAAACAAATCAGAAAGCAAAGGCAAAGGGTATTGAAATTTGACCGTGATCTTATTCAAGAGGCGATAATCAATACAGGGTCTCAAGGAGCCATCCTTCTTAGCAACAAAAAAACCCCCGCTCCCAATGGTGAAGAAGATGGCCAAATATGCCCTTTCTCCAAAGACTCCTTAACATAACTCCGCATGGTGGTATGTTCTGGCACAGACAGGTTGAAAAGTCGACCCTTAGGGAACTTACAGCCAGGAATCAAGTCAATAGCACAATCACAGTCCCTATGCGGTGGAAGGGAACTGGACTTGGGCTCATCGAATACATCCCGGAAATCTGACAAAAACTCAGGAATTTCAGAAGAGGGGGAAGAGGAAATTGACATCAAAGGAACGTCATTATGAACCCCCTGACAACCCCAACTGTCATGATTCTCAATGGCGAGAGAACATAGCCCAGCATATATGAGAACTAGCTCTTGGAAGATGGAAACTATACTGACCATGAACTAAACCTGCCGCACAACTAGAAGTGGCCGGGTAGCATGCCTACGTTTTTTATCCCTAGATGCCCAGCGCCAGCCGGAGAACTACCTAATCCTAGCAGAGGAAAAGACAGTCCTGGCTCACCTCTAGAGAAATTTTCCCAAAAGGCAGACAGAGGCCCCCACATATATTGGCGGTGATTTTAGATGAAATGACAAACGTAGTATGAAAATAGGTTTAGCAAAATCGAGGTCCGCTTACTAGATAGCATGAAGACAGAAAGGGCACTTTCATGGTCAGCAGAAAACCCTCTCAAAACACCATCCAGAAATTACTTTAAGACTCTAGCATTAACTCATAACACCAGAGTGGCAATTTCCGCTCACAAGAGCTTTCCAGACACAGTAACGAAACAGCAGCTGTGAACAGGAACAAAATGCAAAAACACACAAGGACAAAAGTCCAACTTAGCTAGGAGTTGTCTAGTAGCAGGAACATGTACAGAAGGCTTCTGATTACATTGTTGACCGGCATGAAACTGACAGAGGAGCAAGGTTATATAGCGACTCCCACATCCTGATAGGAGCAGGTGAACAGAGGGGATGATGCACACAAGTACAATTCCACAAGTGGCCACCGGGGGAGCCCAGAATCCAATTTCACAACAGTACCCCCCCCTCAAGGAGGGGGCACCGAACCCTCACCAGAACCACCAGGGCGATCAGGATGAGCCCTATGAAAGGCACGGACAAGATCGGAGGCATGAACATCAGAGGCAGTGACCCAAGAATTATCCTCCTGACCGTATCCCTTCCATTTAACCAGATACTGGAGTTTCCGTCTGGAAACACGAGAGTCTAAGATCTTTTCCACAACGTACTCCAACTCACCCTCAACCAACACCGGAGCAGGAGGTTCAACGGAAGGCACAGCCGGTACCTCATACCTGCGCAACAATGACCGATGAAAAACATTATGAATCGAAAAGGATGCAGGGAGGTCCAAACGGAAGGACACAGGGTTAAGAATCTCCAATATCTTGTACGGGCCGATGAACCGAGGCTTAAACTTAAACTCAGAAACGATATTCTCCGGAATACCATGCAAACGAACAACATTTTGAAAAAACAGAGGAACCAACTCGGAAGAAGAAGGCAACTTAGGCAAGGGAACCAGATGGACCATCTTAGAGAAACGGTCACACACCACCCAGATGACAGACATCTTCTGAGAAACAGGCAGATCCGAAATAAAATCCATCGAGATGTGCGTCCAAGGCCTCTTCGGGATAGGCAAGGGTAACAACAATCCACTAGCCCGAGAACAACAAGGCTTGGCCCGAACACAAACGTCACAAGACTGCACAAAGCCTCGCACATCTCGTGACAGGGAAGGCCACCAGAAGGACCTTGCCACCAAATCCCTGGTACCAAAGATTCCAGGATGACCTGCCAACGCAGAAGAATGAACCTCAGAGATGACTCTACTGGTCCAATCATCAGGAACAAACAGTCTACCAGGTGGGCAACGATCAGGTCTATCCGCCTGAAACTCCTGCAAGGCCCGCCGCAGGTCTGGAGAAACGGCAGACAATATCACTCCATCTTTAAGGATACCTGTGGGCTCAGAATTACCAGGGGAGTCAGGCTCAAAACTCCTAGAAAGGGCATCCGCCTTAACATTCTTAGAACCCGGTAGGTAAGACACCACAAAATTAAACCGAGAGAAAAACAACGACCAGCGCGCCTGTCTAGGATTCAGGCGCCTGGCAGACTCAAGGTAAATTAAATTTTTGTGGTCAGTCAATACCACCACCTGATGTCTGGCCCCCTCAAGCCAGTGACGCCACTCCTCAAAAGCCCACTTCATGGCCAAAAGCTCCCGATTCCCAATATCATAATTCCGCTCGGTGGGCGAAAATTTACGGGAAAAAAAGGCACAAGGTCTCATCACGGAGCAGTCGGAACTTCTCTGCGACAACACCGCCCCAGCTCCGATTTCAGAAGCGTCGACCTCAACCTGAAAAGGAAGAGCAACATCAGGCTGACGCAACACTGGGCCGGAAGAAAAGCGGCGCTTGAGCTCCCGAAAGGCCTCCACAGCATCAGGGGACCAATCAGCAACATCAGCACCCTTCTTAGTCAAATCAGTCAATGGTTTTACAACATCAGAAAAACCAGCAATAAATCGACGATAAAAGTTAGCAAAGCCCAAAAATTTCTGAAGACTCTTAAGAGAAGAGGGTTGCGTCCAATCACCAATAGCCTGAACCTTGACAGGATCCATCTCGATGGAAGAGGGGGAAAAAATGTATCCCAAGAAGGAAATCTTTTGAACCCCAAAAACACACTTAGAACCCTTCACACACAAGGAATTAGACCGCAAAACCTGAAAAACCCTCCTGACCTGCTGGACATGAGAGTCCCAGTCATCTGAAAAAATCAGAATATCATCCAGATACACAATCATAAATTTATCCAAATAATCGCGGAAAATGTCATGCATAAAGGACTGGAAGACTGAAGGGGCATTTGAAAGACCAAAAGGCATCACCAAATACTCAAAATGGCCCTCGGGCGTATTAAATGCGGTTTTCCACTCATCCCCCTGCTTGATTCGCACCAAATTATACGCCCCACGGAGATCAATCTTAGAGAACCACTTGGCACCCTTTATAAGAGCAAACAAATCAGTAAGCAGTGGTAACGGATATTGATATTTAACCGTGATTTTATTCAAAAGTCGATAATCAATACACGGCCTCAAAGAGCCGCCTTTCTTAGACACAAAGAAAAAACCGGCTCCTAAGGGAGATGACGAAGGACGAATATGTCCCTTTTCCAAGGACTCCTTTATATATTCTCGCATAGCCGCGTGTTCAGGCACAGACAGATTAAATAAACGACCCTCAGGGTATTTACTACCCGGGATCAAGTCTATGGCACAATCGCACTCCCGGTGCGGAGGTAGTGAACCAACCTTGGGTTCTTCAAAAACGTCACGAAAGTCAGACAAGAATTCAGGAATCTCAGAGGGAATAGATGATGAAATGGAAACCAAAGGTACGTCCCCATGAGTTCCTTTACACCCCCAGCTTAACACAGACATAGCTCTCCAGTCGAGGACTGGGTTATGAGATTGCAGCCATGGCAATCCCAGCACCAAAACATCATGTAGATTATACAGTACCAGAAAGCGAATAACCTCCTGGTGATCCGGATTAACACGCATAGTCACTTGTGTCCAGTATTGTGGTTTATTACTAGCCAATGGGGTGGAGTCAATCCCTTTCAGAGGTATCGGAGCCTCCAATGGCTCCAAATCATACCCACAGCGTTTGGCAAAGGACCAATCCATAAGACTCAAAGCAGCGCCAGAGTCGACATAGGCGTCCGCGGTAATAGATGACAAAGAACAAATCAGGGTCACAGATAGAATAAACTTAGACTGTAAAGTGCTAATTGAAACAGACTTGTCAGGCTTCTTAGTACGCTTAAAGCATGCTGATATAACATGAGTTGAATCACCACAATAGAAGCACAACCCATTTTTTCGTCTAAAATTCTGCCGCTCGCTTCTGGACAGAATTCTATCACATTGCATATTTTCTGGCGTTTTCTCAGTAGACACCGCCAAATGGTGCACAGGTTTGCGCTCCCGCAGACGCCTATCGATCTGAATAGCCATCGTCATGGACTCATTCAGACTCGCAGGCACAGGGAACCCCACCATAACATCCTTAATGGCATCAGAGAGACCTTCTCTGAAAATCGCCGCCAGGGCGCACTCATTCCACTGAGTAAGCACAGACCATTTGCGGAATTTTTGGCAGTATATTTCAGCTTCATCTTGCCCCTGAGACAAGGACATCAAGGCCTTTTCCGCCTGAAGCTCTAAATGAGGTTCCTCATAAAGCAACCCCAAGGCCAGAAAAAACGCATCCACATTGAGCAACGCAGGATCCCCTGGTGCCAATGCAAAAGCCCAGTCCTGAGGGTCACCCCGGAGCAAGGAAATTACAATCCTGACCTGCTGTGCAGGGTCTCCGGCAGAGCGAGACTTCAGGGACAAAAACAATTTGCAATTATTTTTAAAATTTTGAAAGTGAGATCTATTCCCCGAGAAGAATTCAGGCAAAGGAATTCTAGGCTCAGACATAGGTGCATGAACAACAAAATCTTGCAAATTTTGTACCTTTGTGGCGAGATTATTCAAACCTGTAGCTACACTCTGAAGATCCATTTGAAACAGGTGAACACAGAGCCATTCAAGGATTAGAAGGAGAGAAAGAGAGGAAGGCTGCAGCATAGGCAAACTAGCAAGTGATTCAATTAAGAGCACACTCAGAACTAGAGGGGGAAAAAAAAAAAAAAAAAATTGTAGCAGACTTCTTTTTTCTCTCCTTTCTCAGCCAGTAATTTAACCCTTTTTTGGGCCGGTCAAACTGTCATGATTCTCAATGGCGAGAGAACATAGCCCAGCATATATGAGAACTAGCTCTTGGAAGATGGAAACTATACTGACCATGAACTAAACCTGCCGCACAACTAGAAGTGGCCGGGTAGCATGCCTACGTTTTTTATCCCTAGATGCCCAGCGCCAGCCGGAGAACTACCTAATCCTAGCAGAGGAAAAGACAGTCCTGGCTCACCTCTAGAGAAATTTTCCCAAAAGGCAGACAGAGGCCCCCACATATATTGGCGGTGATTTTAGATGAAATGACAAACGTAGTATGAAAATAGGTTTAGCAAAATCGAGGTCCGCTTACTAGATAGCATGAAGACAGAAAGGGCACTTTCATGGTCAGCAGAAAACCCTCTCAAAACACCATCCAGAAATTACTTTAAGACTCTAGCATTAACTCATAACACCAGAGTGGCAATTTCCGCTCACAAGAGCTTTCCAGACACAGTAACGAAACAGCAGCTGTGAACAGGAACAAAATGCAAAAACACACAAGGACAAAAGTCCAACTTAGCTAGGAGTTGTCTAGTAGCAGGAACATGCACAGAAGGCTTCTGATTACATTGTTGACCGGCATGAAACTGACAGAGGAGCAAGGTTATATAGCGACTCCCACATCCTGATAGGAGCAGGTGAACAGAGGGGATGATGCACACAAGTACAATTCCACAAGTGGCCACCGGGGGAGCCCAGAATCCAATTTCACAACACCCAACTAGTTACAGACATAGATTTCCAATCTAACACCGGATTATGTACCTGTAACCATGGAAAACCCAGCACAATAGCATCATGCAAATTATGCAACACCAGAAAACGACAATCTTCCTGATGGGCTGGCACCATGCACATGGTCAGCTGTGTCCAAAACTGAGGTTTATTTTTAGCCAAAGGTGTAGCATCAATGCCCCTTAAAGGAATAGGGTTCTGCAAAGGCTGCAAGGGGAAACCACAACGCCTGGCAAATTCTAAGTCCATTAAGTTCAAAGCGGCGCCTGAATCCACAAATGCCATGACAGAAAATGACGATAATGAGCAGATCAAGGTCACAGATAACAGAAATTTAGGTTGTACGGTACTGATGGTAACTGAACTAGCGATTCTCTTTGTACGCTTAGGGCAATCAGAGATAACATGAGCAGAATCGCCGCAGTAAAAACACAACCTATTCTGACGTCTGAATCCTTGTCGTTCAGCTCTAGACAAAATCCTATCACACTGCATAGGCTCAGGACTCCGCTCGGAGGACAACGCCATAGTGTGCACAACTCTGCGCTTGTACAAGCGCCGATCAATCTGAATAGCCAGAGACATAGAATCACTCAGACCAGCAGAAGTGGGGAACCCCACCATAACATCTTTAATGGATTCAGAAAGACCCTTTCTGAAAATTGCCGCCAAAGCATCCTCATTCCATTTAGTCAGCACAGACCATTTTCTAAATTTCTGGCAATACGATTCTGCCGCTTCTTCACCCTGACACAGGGCCAACAAGGTCTTCTCTGCATGATCCACTGAATTAGGTTCATCATACAATAACCCTAGCGCCTGAAAAAAGGCGTCTACATTAAGCAAAGCCGGATTCTCAGATTTCAGGGAAAATGCCCAATCCTGAGGATCACCACGCAGCAGGGAGATGACAATTTTAACTTGCTGAATGGGATCACCAGAGGAACGGGGTTTCAGAGCAAAAAACAGTTTACAGTTATTTTTAAAGCTCAAAAATTTGGACCTGTCCCCAAAAAACAAATCAGGAGTTGGCATTCTAGTCGGAAATACCCTGTACTCTAGCAGCAAGTTGGTCCACACGAGAAGCCAATCCCTGAACATCTATGCCAGCGCCAAACTCTTGAGCCACCCAGAGGAAAAGAGGGAAGGAAAGACACAACAGACTACAGAAAAAAAATGGCTCAACACTTTTCTTCCCTTCTTCTGAGATGCGTTTAACTCATTGTGGGCCAGTTGTACTGTTATGGTCTGGTGGCCTAGGAGCAGCATGAGACGTACCCTGGAGAAGGTGGTACCTGTACTGACCGCAGACCCTGAACTTAACACCGCAACTAGAAGTAGCCGTGGGATATACCTACCAGTCCTAGACACCTCGACACAGCCGGAGGACTAAATACCCCTATAGATAGAAACGGGAAAACTATCTTGCCTCAAAGAAAATCCCCAAAGGATAGACAGCCCCCCACGAATATTGACTGTGAGAGGAGAGGGAAATAACATACGCAGACTGAAAACAGGATTTAGCAAAGGAGGCCACTCTAGCTAAATAGAAAGGATAGGACAGAGTACTATGCGGTCAGTATTAAAACACTAGAAAATATCCACCACAGAAAATACAAAATCTCTACATCTAACTAAAGATATGGAGGGTATATCTGCATCTCCAGAGATTCCAGCTTGGCTGAATAAATCCTTACACAGACAAAGCTGGACAAGAAAAAACACAGAAATGCACCGAGCCATAAGGCCCACAGCATGTGGACTGCAAAAAACAAAGCCAGAACTTATCTTTGTTGATATGGACAGCAAAGCAGGAGAAACCAGGCAGGGATGTGAATCCTCCAAAAACAATGGACAACTGGCACTGACTAAAGGATCAGCAAGACTAAATAGCCCAGTCAAAATTGCAATAAGTGGACACATCTGACGAATGCTGTGATCCAAAGACAGCAGCACTACCACTTATAACCACCGGAGGGAGCCCAAGAGCAGAATTCACAACAGCTGGGGTGAAGCCCTAGGTCCCCGGGAGAGACGGCAGGCGGAGGCGTTGTTGAGGCAGCGACAGAGGATGTTTTCGGGGAGACAAGGGTACACTCACCTGGCACAACACAAGGTTGAGACCCAGGATCAGACCCCCCTGCGACAACCCCCCTTCCGTGTCCCTCAGTCTGTACGAGAAGGGATGCGACAAGAGATGTTGCGTTTAGGGGTCATTGAAGAGTCCGATAGTCCCTGGGCATCCCCCGTAGTGTTAGTGCCTAAGAAGGATGGAACTACACGGTTTTGTGTAGACTATCGTAAGCTCAATAAGAAAATGGTGACGGATGCGTATCCCATGCCGCATGTGGATGAGTTGTTAGACCGGCTGGCGGGGGCAAAGTATTTGACCACCATCGATCTATGCAAAGGCTACTGGGAGATTCCCCTTAGTCCTGACGCTATTCCCAAGTCGGCATTAGTCACCCCGTTCGGCTTATTCCAGTTTCAAGTTATGCCATTTGGGATGAAGACTGCCCTGGCGACCTTCTAGAGGCTGGCTGACCGGCTTCTGGATGATCTCCAGGACTATGCTTGTGCCTACCTGGATGACATCGCCATCTACAGCGCGACATGGGAAGAGCATCTAAATCACCTAGAGACAGTATTGGACAGGATCCACAAGGCCGGAATCACCCTGAACTCAAACAAGTGTCATGTGGGCAAAGCAGAGATGCAGTATTTAGGGCATTGGGTGGGAAGTGGGAAACAGCGACCAGAAACAGCCAAGATTAAGGCCATAGCCAATTGGCCCACCCCACGCAATAAAACCCAGGTCATGGCGTTTCTACGGACAGTGGGGTATTACAGGAAATTCGTTCGCAATTACAGCAGTGTAGCCAAGCACCTCACTGATCTGACCCGTAAGAACCAACCCCGCCAGGTAACCTGGACCCCAGAGTGTGAGGAAGCCTTCCGCCAGCTAAAGGACGCCCTCACCAATACCCCTGTATTGGCTGCACCCGATCCAACTAAATGTTTCCTTGTTCACACAGACGCTTCTATGTGTGGATTGGGGGCAGTACTGAGCCAAGTCGGGCCGGACGGCCAAGAACACCCGGTAGCTTACCTGAGTCAGAAACTACTGCCCCGTGAAGTAAGCTAAGCGGCCATCGAAAAGGAGTGCCTGGCAGTAGTATGGGCAATAAAAAGTTGCAACCATATTTGTATGGATGACACTTTTCCCTCCTAACGGACCATAATCCCCTAGTCTGGCTTAATCGGGTCTCCGGACACAATGCCAGATTACTGCGGTGGAGTTTAGCCCTACAACCTCTGGACTTCACCATCCACTGCAGACCCGGCAAACAAAACGGTAACACTGATGGACTAAGTCGACAAAAAGAACTTGTACCAACCCCATAAACTTCAGTCATCCCAAAACCGATCCGTTAAGGATCAGACTGTGTATGCCGATCACGTCGCTGAAAAGAGGGAGCCGTGTTACGTGTTACGGGACCCCTCAGCATCCAGAATATGTTGTGCAGTTATATGTATGTATAATAGTTTCCATGTGAGAGGCATGTCCCTAATGCATCAGCCCACAGGCTGCGCCCCTGGGCAGAGGTGACAAGATATCCCCCTTCTGACCTCCCCCCACCTTTGTAATTCCCACAGCAAATATCAGCAGGCTCCGGCCCCCTGCGGCTATTGTAATGTATGTCTGGCCTGCCACTTTTCTAATGGCCTGCCCTCTGTATCTGTGTGATATATTCTGTGTCCTGTGAGTAAAGTGTTGTCAGACTGGAAATACGTGGTGAAGCAGTGATCTTTTATATGCCCCCATGTAACTAAGGAATTCCAGCCAGCGTCCTTCATTCAGACTCCAGCCAAAGCAGAGTGGACCTCCTGAAACACGGGGTGGTACTAAAGAGGTACCCCAGCACGGTAGACCCCGTTACAGTCGGGTTGGGTGAAATCGGCCGATTATTGCGAAAAGTCGGGGGCCGACTGAAACACGAAATCCAATGCAAGTCAATGGGGAATCAAAGTCTGCAGTGAGTGGAGGACAGGAAAACACCTACAGTGCCCATTTTAATGCCAAAAACATCAATTCTTGTTACTGAAGCATGTCAATCCTAATTTACTTTATAATAATAGTTAGGCATTGAAAACTGGGGGTCATTTGGCTAAAGTTGTGGGGGGTAGGGCTGGCTCAAGATTTTCGTGGGCCCAGGAATTGCGGAATATGTCAAGTCGGTGGAGCAGGGAGAGGTAAGTATTTCAACTTTGCAAGTGCTGTGATCCTGAGCAAGCAGGGGGGCCCACTCGTTGGCAATGGTACTGGCACAGGGCCCCTCATAGTTTGGCGGTGTGTTTGACGGCGGGTGGCGCCTCCCACTGGCAGAGACACTTTTGCGTACTTTGAAGGGCCCTGTGCAGTGACGTCGCCAACGAGTATGCCCCCCCACCTGATGAACGAACCTGCACTTTCATCTGCACCTTCCTGTTTGTCCCTGTGTAAGGTGGTATAGTATGCGGGAAGGGGAACCAGACTTTCAGCAGGGTCAGATTCTGGCTGTGTAGAGTGCAAGGGGAATGTAGTGGTCTGGGTCAATGTACCAGCAGACTCATCTAGCAGTGGCTGGGCAATGGGCAGGATGAGGAGGAAACACAGATATAGGCCCAAATAATAAAGTGGGCTAAATGCAGTTCAAAATTGGTAACAGGACTAAATAGTCGGCATTGCTTTGTTCAGTGGAGGACAACTGTACTGAGGGGCAGACACGGTTAGTAGACCAAAAAAGGAAGTAGGCTAAATGCAGTTCAAAATTGGTAACAAGACTAAACTGGCGACATTGCTTTGTTCAGCGGAGGACAATTGTAAGGAGTGGTAGACACAGTTAGTAGGCCCAAATAAGTAAGTGAGCTAAATGCAGTTCAAAATTGGCAACAGGAGTAAACTGGCGGCATTGCTTTGTTCAGCGGAGGACAATTGTAAGGAGTAGCAGACACAGTTAGTAGGCCGAAAAAAGTAAGTAGGTTAAATGCAGTTCAAAATTGGTAACAGGACTAAACAGGTGGCATTGCTTTGTTCAGCGGAGGACAATTGTAAGGAGTGGCTGACACAGTTAGTAGGCCCAATAAAGTAAGTGGGCTAGATGCAGTTCAAAATTGGTAACAGGAGTAAACTGGCGGCATTGCTTTGCTCAGCAGAGGACAGCTGTAATGAGAGGCTGACACAGTTAGTAGGCCCAAAAAAGTAAGTGGGCTAGATGCAGTTCAAAATTGGCAACAGGAGTAAACTGGCGGCATTGCTTTGTTCAGCAGAGGACAATTGTAAGGAGTAGCAGACACAGTAGGCCGAAAAAAGTAAGTAGGTTAAATGCAGTTCAAAATTGGTAACAGGACTAAACTGGCGGCATAGCTTTGTTCAGTGGAGGACAACTGTAATGAGGGGCAGACACAGTTAGTAAGCCCAAAAAAGTAAGTGGGCTAGATGCAGTTCAAAATTGGTAACGGGAGTAAACTGGCGGCAGTGCATTGTTCAGCGGAGGACAGCTGTAATGAGAGGCTGACACAGTTATTAGGCCCCAAAAAGTAAGTAGGCTAAATGCAGTTCAAAACTGGTAACAGGACTAAACTGGCGGCATTGCTTTGTTCAGCGGAGGACAGCTGTAATGAGAGGCTGAAACAGTTAGTAGGCCCAAATAAGTAAGTGGGCTAAATGCAGTTCAAAATTGGTAACAGGAGTAAACAGGAGGCATAGCTTTGTTCAGTGGAGGACAACTGTAATGCGGGGCAGACACAGTTAATAGGCCCAAAAAAGTAAGTAGGCTAAATGCAGTTCAAAATTGGTAACAGGACTAAACTGGCGGCATTGCTTTGTTCAGCGGAGGACAGCTGTAATGAGAGGCTGAAACAGTTAGTAGGCCCAAATGAGTAAGTGGGCTAAATGCAGTTCACAATTGGTAACAGGAGTAAACAGGAGGCATAGCTTTGTTCAGTGGAGGACAACTGTAATGAGGGGCAGACACAGTTAGTAGGCCCAAAAAAGTAAGTGGGCTAGATGCAGTTCAAAATTGGTAACAGGAGTAAACTGGCGGCAGTGCTTTGTTCAATTGAGGACAGCTGTAATGAGAGGTTGAAACAGTTAGTAGGCCCAAATAAGTAAGTAGGCTAAATGCAGTTCAAAATTGGTAACAGGAGTAAACAGGAGGCATAGCTTTGTTCAGTGGAGGACAACTGTAATGAAGGGCAGACACAGTTAGTAGGCCCAAATAAGTGGGCTAAATGCAGTTCATAATTGGCAACAGGAGTAAACTGGCGGCATTGCTTTGTTCAGCGGAGGACAATTGTAAGGAGTGGCAGACACAGTTAGTAGGCCTAAATAAGTAAGTGGGCTAAATACAGTTCAAAATTGGCAACAGGAGTAAACTGGCGGCATAGCTTTGTTCAGCGGAGGACAATTGTAAGGAGTAGCAGACACAGATAGTAGGCCCAAAAAAGTAAGTAGGCTAAATGCAGTTCAAAATTGGTAACAGGAGTAAACTAGCGGCATTGCTTTGTGCAGCGGAGGACAGCTGTAATGGGAGGCTGACACTGTTAGTAGGCCCAAGAAAGTAAGTAGGCTAAATGCAGTTCAAAATTGGTAACAGGACTAAACTGGCGGCATTGCTTTGTTCAGCGGAGGACAGCTGTAATGAGAGGCTGAAACAGTTAGTAGGCCCAAATAAGTAAGTGGGCTAAATGCAGTTCGAAATTGGTAGCATGAGTAAACTGGAGGCATAGCTTTGTTTAGTGGAGGACAACTGTAATGAGAGGCAAACACAGTTAGTAGGCCCAAAAAAGTAAGTGGGCTAGATGCAGTTCAAAATTGGTAACAGGACTAAACTGGCGGCATTGCTTTGTTCAGTGGAGGACAGCTGTAATGAGAGGCTGAAACAGTTAGTAGGCCCAAATAAGTAAGTGGGCTAAATGCAGTTCAAAATTGGTAACAGGAGTAAACAGGAGGCATAGCTTTGTTCAGTGGAGGACAACTGTAATGAGGGGCAGACACAGTTAGTAGGCCCAAAAAAGTAAGTGGGCTAGATGCAGTTTCAAAATTGGTAAGAGGAGTAAACTGGCGGCATTGCTTTGTTCAGCGGAGGACAGCTGTAATGGGAGACTGACACAGTTAGTAGGCCCAAGAAAGTAAGTAGGCTAAATGCAGTTCGAAATTGTTAACAGGACTAAACTGGCGGCATTGCTTTGTTCAGCGGAGGACAGCTGTAATGAGAGGTGTTATGACCCCAATGGCAGAGGGTCTCAGGAATAAATACCAAGTCTGCAAACACAAAAAACCAGCTCATAGGGCAGTGGTAACTGGGCTGACCATATATCTAATCCTAGCACCACAAATAGAAGTAGCCGGGGAACGTGCCTACGTTGGTTCTAGACGTCTCGCGCCAGCCGGAGAACTAACTAACCCTAGAAGGGAAAAGAAAGACCTTTCTTGCCTCCAGAGAAAAGACCCCAAAAGTTGGATACAAGCCCCCAACAAATAATAACGGTGAGGTAAGAGGAAAAGACAAACATAAGAATGAGCTAGGTATTTAGCAAAGAGAGGCCCACTAGCTAATAGCAGAATATAGTAAGATGACTTATATGGTCAGCAAAAATCCTATTAAAATATCCACGCTGGATATTCAAGAACCCCCGAACCGTCTAACGGCCGGGGGGAGAACACCAGCCCCCTAGAGCTTCCAGCAAGGTCAGAAATCACATTTAGTACAAGCTGGACAAAAATAGTAGCAAAGCAAGTAACTCAAAAAACAAAGAAGCAAGACTTAGCTTAATTTTGCAAGAGCCAGGACCAGCAGACAGGAGCAACAGAAGGATCTAATTACAACGATGCCAGGCACTGGACTAAGGATCCAGGAAGTTAATATAGCGACACCCCTGGACTAACGACCCAGGTGAGTGCCAAACAGAAAAAAGACAATCCCAGAGTCATACCACTAGTGACCACAAGAGGGAGCCAAAAAGTCTAATTCACAACAGTATCCCCCCCTTAAGGAGGGGTCACCGAACCCTCACCAAGACCACCAGGGCGATCAGGATGAGCAGCGTGAAAGGCACGAACAAAATCGGCCGCATGCACATCAGAGGCAACCACCCAGGAATTATCCTCCTGACCATAGCCCTTCCACTTGACCAGATACTGAAGCCTCCACCTGGAGAGACGAGAATCCAAGATCTTCTCCACCACGTACTCCAACTCGCCCTCAACCAACACCGGAGCAGGAGGCTCAACAGAAGGAACCACAGGTACAACGTACCGCCGCAACAAAGACCTATGGAACACGTTGTGAATGGCAAACGACACAGGAAGATCCAAGCGAAAGGACACAGGATTAATGATTTCTGTTGTGGATTCTGTTGGTGGGCTCCCTCTGGTGGTTACTGCTGGTACTGGGTGACTTTGGTGGGTTGCGGCCTTTGGTTTCCACCTGTCCATCAGAGGCTGGGTGTTTCCTATTTTACCTGGCCTTTCTGTCATTTCCCTTGCCGGCTATCAATGTGTTCAGATGTGCTCTGTTTGGTTCCTGCCTACCTGCTCCCAGATCTTTCAGGATAAGCTAAGTGCTGATTTTCAGTTGTTTGGTTTTTGGTCCAGCTTGCTTAGAATGTCTCTATGCTAGCTGGTTGCTCTAGTGGACTGAGGTTCTCCCCATGTGCCATGAGTTGGCACATGGGTTCTTGTAATCTCAGGATGGTTTTTTTGATTAGGGTTTTTTGCTGACCGCTCAGTCCCCTTTTGTATCATTCTGCTTTCTAGTTTTCAGCGGACCTCTATTTGCTAAAGCTATATACATCATCTCTATGTGTGTGCCTTCCTCTCATTTCACCGTCAATACATGTGGGGGGCAACTATACCTTTGGGGTTAATTCCTCTGGAGGCAAGTGAGGTCTTGTTTTCTCTGCAGTACTAGTTAGCTCTTAGGCTGGTGCGTGGCGTCTAGAACCAACGTAGGCACGCTCCCTGGCTATCTCTAGTTGCGTTTGTCAGGCGTAGGGCAGCGGTCAGCCCAGGTTCCATCACCCTAGAGCTCGTCCGATATTTGTTATATTTTGCTTGTCCTGTGCTATCCCTAGCCATTGGGGATTCATGACAGATTTCCAATATCTTGTAAGGACCGATGAAGCGAGGCTTAAATTTAGGAGAGGAGACCTTCATAGGAACAAATCGAGAAGACAGCCATACCAAATCCCCAACACGAAGTCGGGGACCCACACCGCGGCGGCGGTTGGCAAAACGCTGAGCCTTCTCTTGTGACAACTTTAAGTTGTCCACCACATGATTCCAGATCTGCTGCAACCTATCCACCACAGAATCCACCCCAGGACAGTCAGAAGGCTCCACATGTCCCGAGGAAAAATGAGGATGGAAACCAGAGTTGCAGAAAAATGGCGAAACCAATGTAGCGGAACTAGCCCGATTATTAAGGGCAAACTCAGCCAACGGCAAGAAGGTCACCCAATCATCCTGATCCGCAGAAACAAAACACCTCAAATAAGCCTCCAGAGTCTGATTAGTTCGCTCCGTTTGTCCATTAGTCTGAGGATGAAAGGCAGAGGAAACCCAATGCCCATCCTAGCACAAAAGGATCGCCAGAACCTGGAAACAAACTGGGATCAGGAACCAGATCGGAAGAGGAAGGCAGCTTAGGCAAAGGTACCAAATGGGCCATCTTAGAAAAGCGATCACATACCACCCAGATGACAGACATGCCCTGAGACACCGGGAGATCTGAAATGAAATCCATGGAAATGTGTGTCCAAGGCCTCTTCGGGACAGGCAAGGGCAAGAGCAACCCGCTGGCACGTGAACAGCAAGGCTTAGCTCGAGCACAAGTCCCACAGGACTGCACAAACGACCGCACATCCCGTGACAAGGAAGGCCACCAAAAGGACCTAGCCACCAGATCTCTGGTGCCAAAAATTCCCGGATGCCCTGCCAACACCGAGGAATGAACCTCGGAAATGACTCTGCTGGTCCACTTATCAGGAACAAACAGTCTGTCAGGTGGACAAGAGTCAGGTCTACCAGCCTGAAATCTCTGCAACACACGTCGCAAATCCGGAGAAATGGCTGACAAGATAACTCCCTCTTTAAGAATACCAACTGGTTCTGCGACTCCCGGAGAGTCAGGCACAAAGCTCCTTGAAAGAGCATCAGCCTTCACATTCTTTGAACCTGGTAAATACGAGACCACAAAGTCAAAACGGGAGAAAAACAATGACCAGCGGGCCTGTCTAGGATTCAGGCGTTTAGCAGACTCGAGATACATCAAATTTTTGTGATCAGACAAGACCACCACACGATGCTTAGCACCCTCGAGCCAATGACGCCACTCCTCAAATGCCCACTTCATGGCCAACAACTCCCGATTGCCAACATCATAATTCCGCTCAGCAGGCGAAAACTTCCTCGAGAAAAAGGCACAAGGTCTCATCACAGAGCAACCAGGGCCTCTCTGCGACAAAACGGCCCCTGCCCCAATCTCAGAAGCATCCACTTCAACCTGAAAGGGAAGTGAGACATCAGGCTGGCACAAAACAGGCGCCGAAGTAAACCGGCGCTTCAACTCCTGGAAAGCCTCCACGGCTGCAGGAGCCCAGTTAGCAACATCAGAACCTTTCTTGGTCATATCCGTCAAAGGTTTAGCAATGCTAGAAAAATTAGCAATAAAACGACGGTAGAAGTTAGCAAAACCCAAGAACTTCTGAAGACTCTTAACTGACGTGGGTTGAGTCCAATCATGAATAGCACGGACCTTGACTGGGTCCATCTCCACCGCAGAAGGGGAAAAAATAAACCCCAAAAAGGGAACCTTCTGTACTCCAAAGAGACACTTTGAGCCCTTAACAAATAAAGCATTCTCACGCAAAACCTGAAACACCATCCTGACCTGCTCTACATGCGAGTCCCAGTCATCAGAAAAAAACAGAATATCATCCAGATAAACGATCATAAATGTATCCAGATACTTCCGGAAAATATCATGCATAAAGGACTGAAACACTGAAGGAGCATTAGAGAGCCCAAAAGGCATCACCAAGTACTCAAAATGACCTTCGGGCGTATTAAACGCGGTTTTCCATTCATCTCCTCGCTTAATGAGCACAAGGTTGTACGCACCACGAAGATCTATCTTGGTGAACCACTTGGCACCTTTAATTCGGGAAAACAAGTCTGACAACAGAGGCAAAGGATACTGAAATTTAACAGTGATTTTATTCAAAAGCCGATAGTCAATACAAGGTCTCAAAGATCCGTCCTTCTTGGCCACAAAAAAGAATCCCGCACCAAGAGGGGAAGAGGAAGGACGGATATGCCCCTTCTCCAGAGATTCCTTGATATACGAACGCATTGCGGTATTCTCAGGTACAGACAGATTAAATAGTCTTCCCTTAGGAAATTTGCTACCTGGAATCAAATCTATGGCACAGTCACAGTCCCTATGAGGAGGCAGAACACTGGACCTGGACTCGCTGAACACATCCTGATAATCAGACAAATACTCAGGAACTTCCGAAGGAATAGAGGAAGCAATAGACACCGGCGGGGAATCACCATGAATACCCTGACAGCCCCAACTTGACACAGACATTGCCTTCCAATCCAAGACTGGATTATGAGTCTGTAACCATGGCAACCCCAAAACGACCAAATCATGCATTTTATGCAGAACAAGAAAATGAATCACCTCCCGATGTTCAGGAGTCATGCACATGGTTACCTGTGTCCAAAACTGCGGTTTATTTTCCGCCAATGGCGTAGCATCAATACCCCTCAGAGGGATAGGATTAACCAACGGCTCAAGAACAAAACCACAGCGCTTGGCAAATGACAGATCCATAAGACTCAGGGCAGCACCTGAATCCACAAACGCCATAACAGGGTAAGAGGACAATGAGCAAATTAAAGTCACAGACAAAATAAATTTAGGTTGCAAATTACCAATGGCGACAGGACTAACAACCCTTGTTAGGCGTTTAGAGCATGCTGATATAACATGTGTAGAATCACCACAGTAAAAACACAACCCATTCTGACGTCTATGATTTTTCCGCTCATTTCTGGTCTGAATTCTATCACATTGCATCAAATCAGGTGTTTGTTTAGACAACACCACCAGAGGATTAGCAGTTTTGCGCTCCCGCAAACGCCGGTCAATTTGAATAGCCAGCGCCATGGAATCATTCAGACTTGTAGGAATGGAGAAACCCACCATCACATTCTTAATGGCTTCAGAAAGGCCATTTCTGAAGTTTGCGGCCAGAGCACACTCATTCCACTGAGTAAGCACGGACCATTTCCGAAATTTTTGGCAATACACTTCAGCTTCATCCTGGCCCTGAGAAATAGCCAGCAAGGCTTTTTCTGCCCGAACCTCAAGATTGGGTTCCTCGTAAAGCAATCCGAGCGCCAGAAAAAACGCATCAATATTTGCCAATGCCGGATCTCCTGGCGCTAGCGAGAAGGCCCAATCCTGAGGGTTGCCCCGTAAAAAAGAGATAACAATTTTAACTTGCTGAACTGAGTCTCCAGATGAACGGGGTCTCAGAGATAGAAACAATTTACAATTATCCCTGAAATTCCTAAACTTAAATCGGTCTCCAGAAAACAGTTCAGGAATAGGTATTTTAGTTTCAGACATAGGACTACTGGTAACAAAATCTTAAATTAAACCCAAACCGGAAGAGAACAAAATAACATTCCTCCACATACTCACAAACACAGTGGGGGAGTCTATCTGGAGGATGTATTAATTACAAAAAGGACACTCCTATAACCAATATTATACAGCAAGGAGAAACGGAGTCCATGTCCAAAATAAATCACATTATACTTTATTTATTTTACAAAAAATTCATTTACCAATAAATTACCAACGAACATATAACATATATCACAAGATAAAAATCAGGGTAATCAAAAGATAGGAGGTAGCACAGTCATGAACCGGTGCAGCACACAGGTTAGGTGCAGTTTAAATAGAAATTACCCGCATAGTGCCAATTATATTAAGGGAATGGACGCAGGGAATAAGAGGAGCGGTATAGATCAATCTTCTGAGCCCTGTACACTGACTCATATTACGGTGATAGCATCATAAACCCCCCCTCCCTGGATCCTTACCCGCACACTAGCACCAGACCTGGACCGCACCGCTGCCCCAACGCGCGTTTCGCGTCGGCTTCTTCGGGGGGTGGTAACAAAATCTTGTATGCTTTGCACACGAGCAGCAAGCTGGTCCACACTTGTAATCAAGGTCTGGACATTCATGTCTGCAGCAAGCTCAAGCCACTCAGACGTAAAGGGGAGGAAGAGAGGAAAAAAAAACAAAAAAAAAAAAACTTCAGAATTTCCTTTCTTATATCCCACTTCTGCAATGCATTAAACATTCAATGTTGGCCTGGCATACTGTTATGACCCCAATGGCAGAGGGTCTCAGGAATAAATACCAAGTCTGCAAACACAAAAAACCAGCTCATAGGGCAGTGGTAACTGGGCTGACCATATATCTAATCCTAGCACCACAAATAGAAGTAGCCGGGGAACGTGCCTACGTTGGTTCTAGACGTCTCGCGCCAGCCGGAGAACTAACTAACCCTAGAAGGGAAAAGAAAGACCTTTCTTGCCTCCAGAGAAAAGACCCCAAAAGTTGGATACAAGCCCCCAACAAATAATAACGGTGAGGTAAGAGGAAAAGACAAACATAAGAATGAGCTAGGTATTTAGCAAAGAGAGGCCCACTAGCTAATAGCAGAATATAGTAAGATGACTTATATGGTCAGCAAAAACCCTATTAAAATATCCACGCTGGATATTCAAGAACCCCCGACCCGTCTAACGGCCGGGGGGAGAACACCAGCCCCCTAGAGCTTCCAGCAAGGTCAGAAATCACATTTAGTACAAGCTGGACAAAAATAGTAGCAAAGCAAGTAACTCAAAAAACAAAGAAGCAAGACTTAGCTTAATTTTGCAAGAGCCAGGACCAGCAGACAGGAGCAACAGAAGGATCTAATTACAACGATGTCAGGCACTGGACTAAGGATCCAGGAAGTTAATATAGCGACACCCCTGGACTAACGACCCAGGTGAGTGCCAAACAGAAAAAAGACAATCCCAGAGTCATACCACTAGTGACCACAAGAGGGAGCCAAAAAGTCTAATTCACAACAGAGAGGCTGAAACAGTTAGTAGGCCCAAATAAGTAAGTGGGCTAAATGCAGTTCAAAATTGGTAACAGGAGTAAACAGGAGGCATAGCTTTGTTCAATGGAGGACAACTGTAATGAGGGGCAGACACAGTTAGTAGGCCTAAATAAGTAAGTGGGCTAAATGCAGTTCAAAATTGGCAACAGGAGTAAACTGGCGGCATTGCTTTGTTCAGCGGAGGACAATTGTAAGGAGTGGCAGACACAGTTAGTAGGCCTAAATAAGTAAGTAGGCTAAATGCAGTTCAAAATTGGTAACAGGAGTAAACTGGCGGCATTGCTTTGTTCAGCGGAGGACAGCTGTAATGAGAGGCTGACACAGTTAGTAGGCCCAAAAAAGTAAGTAGGCTAAATGCAGTTCAAAATTGGCAACAGAAGTAAACTGGCGGCATTGCTTTGTTCAGCGGAGGACAGCTGTAATGAGAGGCTGACACAGTTAGTAGGCCCAAAAAAGTAAGTAGGCTAAATGCAGTTCAAAATTGGTAACAGGACTAAACTGGCGGCATTGCTTTGTTCAGCTGAGGACAATTGTAAAGAGTGGCAGACACAGTTAGTAGGCCCAAATAAGTAAGTGGGCTAAATGCAGTTCAAAATTGGTAACAGGAGTAAACTGGCGGCATTGCTTTGTTCAGCGGAGGACAGCTGTAATGAGAGGCTGACACAGTTAGTAGGCCCAAAAAAGTAAGTAGGCTAAATGCAGTTCAAAATTGGTAACAGGACTAAACTGGCCGCATTGCTTTGTTCAGCGGAGGACAATTGTAAAGAGTGGCAGACACAGTTAGTAGGCCCAAATAAGTAAGTGGGCTAAATGCAGTTCAAAATTGGTAACAGGAGTAAACAGGAGGCATATCTTTGTTCAGTGGGGGACAACTGTAATGAGGGGCAGACACAGTGAGTAGGCCCAAAAAATTAAGTAGGCTAAATGCAGTTCAAAATAGGTAACAGGAGTAAACTGGTGGCATTGCTTTGTTCAGCGGAGGACAGCTGTAATGAGAGGCTGACACAGTTAGCAGGCCCAAAAAAGTAAGTAGGCTAAATGCAGTTCAAAATTGGCAACAGAAGTAAACTGGCGGCATTGCTTTGTTCAGCGGAGGACAGCTGTAATGAGAGGCTGACACAGTTAGTAGGCCCAAAAAAGTAAGTAGGCTAAATGCAGTTCAAAATTGGTAACAGGACTAAACTGGCGTCATTGCTTTGTTCAGCAGAGGACAATTGTAAAGAGTGGCAGACACAGTTAGTAGGCCCAAATAAGTAAGTGGGCTAAATGCAGTCCAAATTTGGTAACAGGAGTAAACAGGAGGCATATCTTTGTTCAGTGGAGGACAACTGTAATGAGGGGCAGACACAGTGAGTAGGCCCAAAAAATTAAGTAGGCTAAATGCAGTTCAAAATTGGTAACAGGACTAAACTGGCGGCATTGCTTTGTTCAGCGGAGGACAGCTGTAATGAGAGGCTGAAACAGTTAGTAGGCCCAAATAAGTAAGTGGGCTAAATGTAGTTCAAAATTGGTAACAGGAGTAAACAGGAGGCATAGCTTTGTTCAGTGGAGGACAACTGTAATGAGGGGCAGACACAGTTAGTAGGCCCAAAAAAATAAGTAGGCTAAATTGCAGTTCAAAATTGGTAACAGGAGTAAACTGGCGGCATTGCTTTGTTCAGCGGAGGACAGCTGTAATGAGAGGCTGACACAGTTAGTAGGCCCAAAAAAGTAAGTGTGCTAGATGCAGTTCAAAATTGGTAACAGGAGTAAACTGGCGGCATTGCTTTGTTCAGCGGAGGACAGCTGTAATGGGAGGCTGACACAGTTAGTAGGCCCAAGAAAGTAAGTAGGCTAAATGCAGTTCGAAATTGGTAACATGAGTAAACTGGAGGCATAGCTTTGTTTAGTGGAGGACAACTGTAATGAGAGGCAAACACAGTTAGTAGGCCCAAAAAAGTAAGTGGGCTAGATGCAGTTCAAAATTGGTAACAGGAGTAAACTGGCGGCATTGGTTTGTTCAGTGGAGGACAGCTGTAATGAGAGCCTGACACAGTTAGTAGGCTGTTGTGAATTTGGTTTTGGGCTCCCCCGGTGGTCACTGGTGGTACTGGACTTGTCTTCACTTTCTCTGTTCACCTGTTTCCTCCAGGATATGGGAGTTCCTTATTTAACCTTGCTGCTCAGTCATTGCCTTGCCGGTCATCAATGTAACCAGAGCCTTCTGTTGCATGTTCCTGCTCCTAGTCTTCTGATCAGCTAAGTTGGACTTTTGTCCTGAGTTCTATTTTTGCATTTTTGTTCCAGTTCACAGTTATTGTATATTGCTGTAGCTGGAAGCTCTTGTGAGCTGAAATTACCACTCCAGTCTCATGAGTTGAGACTTGAGTTTAAAGTAATTTCAGGATGGTTTTGTAAATAGGGTTTTCAGCTGACCGTGAAGTTCCCTTTCTTATTTTCCTACTATCTAGTAAGTGGACCTCGCTTTGCTGAACCTGCCTTCATACTACGTATGTCTTTTCCCTCTGAACTCACCGTCAATACATGTGGGGGGCTTCTGTCACCTTTTTGGGGGAATTTCTACTTGAGGTAAGTCAGGCCTGTTTTTCCTCTGCCAGGGTTAGTTAGTCCTCCGGCTGGCGCTGGGCGTCTAGGGCACGTAGGCACGCTACCCGGCCACTGTTAGTTGTGCGGTAGGTTTAGCTCACGGTCAGCTCTAGCTTCCATCATCCAAGAGCTAGTCCTGATTTATGCGTTTCTGTAGTTCTCTTGTCATTGAGAACCATGACTGTATGACCGGCCATGTGTTAAAACTATTGGCAGAAGAAAGGAGTGAAAGAGAAGTCTGCAAATTTTTTTTTTTTTTTTTTCCTGAGCTTGCTCAATAGTTGGCTCTTTAGCATTTCTGCTTAAATTGCAGCCTTAGTCTCTCTCTCCTTCTAATCCTTGAATGACTCTGATCCCACCTGGTTAAAATGGATCCTCAGAGTTTAGCTACAGGTTTGAATAATCTTGCTATGAAGGTTCAGAATTTACAGGATTTTGTTGTTCATGCTCCTGTATCTGAACCTAGAATTCCTTTACCAGAATTTTTCTCCGGGGATAGATCTCGTTTTCAGAATTTCAAAAATAATTGTAAGTTGTTTCTGTCTTTGAGATCTCACTCCGCTGGAGACCCCGCACAGCAGGTCAGGATTGTAATTTCCTTACTGCGGAGTGACCCTCAGGATTGGGCATTTGCATTGGCACCAGGGGATCCTGCGTTGCTCAATGTGGATGCGTTTTTTCTGGCTTTGGGGTTGCTTTATGAGGAACCTAATTCAGAGATTCAGGCTGAAAAAGCCTTGATGGCCCTGTCTCAAGGGCAAGAGGATGCTGAAACATACTGCCAAAAATTTCGCAAATGGTCTGTGCTTACTCAGTGGAATGAGTGTGCCTTGGCGGCGAATTTCAGAGAGGGTCTCTCTGATGCCATTAAAGATGTTATGGTGGGGTTCCCTGTGCCTACAGGTCTGAATGAGTCCATGACAATGGCTATTCAGATTGATCGGCGTTTGCGGGAGCGCAAACCTGTGCACCATTTGGCGGTGTCTCCTGAGAAGGCGCCAGAGAATATGCAATGTGATAGAATTCTGTCCAGAAGCGAACGGCAGAGTCTTAGGCGAAAAAATGGGTTGTGCTTCTATTGTGGTGATTCAACTCATGTTATATCAGCATGCTCTAAACGTACAAGAAAAGTTGATAAGTCTATTTCAATTGGCACTTTGCAGTCTAAGTTTATTTTATCTGTGACCTTGATTTGTTCTTTGTCGTCAATTACCGCGGACGCCTATGTCGACTCTGGCGCCGCTTTGAGTCTTATGGATTGGTCCTTTGCCAGGCGCTGTGGGTTTAATTTAGAGCCTCTGGAAGCTCCTATACCTCTGAAGGGTATTGACTCTACGCCATTGGCTAGTAATAAACCACAATACTGGACACAAGTGACTATGCGTATGAATCTGGACCATCAGGAGACGATTCGCTTTCTTGTGTTGTACAATCTACATGATGTTCTGGTACTTGGATTGCCATGGCTGCAGGCCCATAATCCAGTCCTTGACTGGAAAGCAATGTCTGTGTTAAGCTGGGGATGTCAGGGGGCTCATGGGAACGTACCTTTGGTTTCCATTTCGTCATCTATTCCCTCTGAGATTCCGGAATTTTTATCTGATTATCGTGACGTTTTTGAGGAGCCTAGGCTTGGTTCACTACCTCCTCACAGAGATTGCGATTGTACCATAGATCTGATTCCGGGCAGTAAATTTCCAAAGGGTTGTTTATTTAATCTATCTGTGCCTGAACATGCTGCTATGCGAGAATATATTAAGGAGTCCCTGGAAAAGGGACATATTCGTCCATCTTCCTCTCCCTTAGGAGCCGGTTTTTTCTTTGTATCTAAAAAAGATGGCTCTTTGAGGCCGTGTATTGATTATCGACTCTTGAATAAAATCACAGTCAAATATCAGTATCCTCTGCCACTGCTGACTGATCTGTTTGCTCGAATAAAGGGGGCTAAGTGGTTCTCTAAGATTGATCTCCGTGGGGCGTATAATTTGGTGCGAATTAAGCAGGGGGATGAGTGGAAAACCGCATTTAATACGCCCGAGGGCCACTTTGAGTATCTAGTAATGCCTTTTGGTCTTTCAAATGCCCCTTCAGTTTTTCAGTCCTTTATGCATGACATTTTCCGTGAATACCTGGATAAATTTATGATTGTGTATCTTGATGATATTTTGATTTTTTCGGATGACTGGGACTCTCATGTCCAACAGGTCAGGAGGGTTTTTCAGGTTTTGCGGTCTAACTCCTTGTGTGTGAAGGGTTCTAAGTGTGTTTTTGGGGTTCAAAAAATTTCTTTTTTGGGGTACATTTTTTCCCCCTCGTCCATTGAGATGGACCCTGTCAAGGTTCGGGCTATTTGTGATTGGACGCAGCCTTCTTCTCTTAAAAGCCTTCAGAAATTTTTAGGCTTTGCTAATTTTTATCGTCGATTTATTACTGGTTTTTCTGATGTTGCTAAACCTTTGACTGATCTGACCAAGAAGGGTGCGGATGTTGCTGATTGGTCCCCTGCCGCTGTGGAGGCCTTTCGGGAGCTTAAGCGCCGCTTTTCCTCTGCCCCTGTGTTGCGTCAGCCTGATGTTGCTCTTCCTTTTCAGGTTGAGGTCGACGCTTCCGAGATCGGAGCGGGGGAAGTTTTGTCGCAGAAAAGTTCCGACTGCTCCGTGATGAGACCTTGTGCTTTCTTTTCTCGAAAGTTTTCGCCTGCTGAACGAAATTATGATGTTGGTAATCGGGAGCTTTTGGCTATGAAGTGGGCTTTTGAGGAGTGGCGTTATTGGCTCGAGGGGGCCAGACATCAGGTGGTGGTATTAACCGATCACAAGAATTTGATTTATCTTGAGTCTGCCAGGCGCCTGAATCCTAGACAGGCGCGCTGGTCGTTGTTTTTCTCTCGGTTTAATTTTGTGGTTTCATATCTACCGGGTACTAAAAATGTGAAGGCGGATGCCCTTTCTAGGAGTTTCGAGCCTGATTCCCCTGGTGATTCTGAACCGACCGGTATTCTTAAGGATGGTGTAATATTGTCTGCTGTCTCCCCGGACCTGCGACGGGCCTTGCAGGAGTTTCAGGCGGATAAACCTGATCGATGCCCGCCTGGTAGACTGTTTGTTCCCGATGATTGGACCAATAGAGTCATCTCGGAGGTTCATTCTTCGGCGTTGGCAGGTCATCCGGGAATCTTTGGTACCAGGGATTTGGTGGCTAGGTCCTTCTGGTGGCCTTCCCTGTCTCGAGATGTACGAGTTTTTGTGCAGTCTTGTGATGTTTGTGCTCGGGCCAAGCCTTGTTGTTCTCGGGCCAGTGGATTGTTGTTGTCCTTGCCTATTCCGAAGAGGCCTTGGACCCACATCTCAATGGATTTTATTTCTGATCTCCCTGTTTCTCAGAAAATGTCTGTCATCTGGATGGTGTGTGACCGTTTCTCTAAGATGGTTCATTTGGTTCCTTTGCCTAAATTGCCTTCCTCATCCGAGTTGGTTCCTCTATTTTTTCAGAATGTGGTTCGCTTGCATGGCATTCCGGAGAATATCGTTTCTGACAGGGGGACCCAGTTCGTGTCTAGATTTTGGCGGGCGTTCTGTGCTAGGATGGGCATTGATTTGTCGTTTTCGTCTGCGTTCCATCCCCAGACTAATGGCCAGACCGAACGAACTAACCAGACATTGGAGACTTATTTGAGGTGTTTTGTGTCTGCGGATCAGGATGACTGGGTTGCCTTTTTGCCGTTGGCGGAGTTTGCCCTCAATAATCGGGCCAGTTCTGCCACTTTAGTTTCTCCATTTTTTTGCAATTCGGGGTTTCATCCTCGTTTTTCTTCTGGTCAGGTGGAGTCTTCGGACTGTCCTGGAGTGGATGCTGTGGTGGATAGGTTGCATCAGATTTGGGGGCAGGTAATGGACAATTTGGAGTTGTCTCAGGAGAAGACTCAGCGTTTTGCCAACCGTCATCGTCGTGTTGGTCCTCATCTTCGTGTTGGGGACTTGGTGTGGTTGTCTTCCCGTTTTGTCCCTATGAGGGTTTCTTCCCCTAAGTTTAAGCCTCGGTTCATCGGCCCGTATAGGATTTTGGAGATTCTTAACCCTGTGTCCTTTCGATTGGAACTCCCTGCATCTTTTTCTATTCATAATGTCTTCCATCGGTCATTATTGCGCAGGTATGAGGTACCTGTTGTGCCTTCCGTTGAGCCACCTGCTCCGGTGTTGGTTGAGGGTGAGTTGGAGTACGTCGTGGAGAAGATCTTGGACTCCCGTGTTTCCAGACGGAAACTTCAGTATTTGGTCAAGTGGAAGGGTTACGGTCAGGAGGATAATTCTTGGGTGACAGCCTCTGATGTTCATGCCTCTGATTTGGTCCGTGCCTTTCATAGGGCTCATCCTGATCGCCCTCGGGGTTCTTGTGAGGGTTCGGTGCCCCCTCCTTAAGGGGGGGGTACTGTTGTGAATTTGGTTTTGGGCTCCCCCGGTGGTCACTGGTGGTACTGGACTTGTCTTCACTTTCTCTGTTCACCTGTTTCCTCCAGGATATGGGAGTTTCTTATTTAACCTTGCTGCTCAGTCATTGCCTTGCCGGTCATCAATGTAACCAGAGCCTTCTGTTGCATGTTCCTGCTCCTAGTCTTCTGATCAGCTAAGTTGGACTTTTGTCCTGAGTTCTATTTTTGCATTTTTGTTCCAGTTCACAGTTATTGTATATTGCTGTAGCTGGAAGCTCTTGTGAGCTGAAATTACCACTCCAGTCTCATGAGTTGAGACTTGAGTATAAAGTAATTTCAGGATGGTTTTGTAAATAGGGTTTTCAGCTGACCGTGAAGTTCCCTTTCTTATTTTCCTACTATCTAGTAAGTGGACCTCGCTTTGCTGAACCTGCCTTCATACTACGTATGTCTTTTCCCTCTGAACTCACCGTCAATACATGTGGGGGGCTTCTGTCACCTTTTTGGGGGAATTTCTACTTGAGGTAAGTCAGGCCTGTTTTTCCTCTGCTAGGGTTAGTTAGTCCTCCGGCTGGCGCTGGGCGTCTAGGGCACGTAGGCACGCTACCCGGCCACTGTTAGTTGTGCAGTAGGTTTAGCTCACGGTCAGCTCTAGCTTCCATCATCCAAGAGCTAGTCCTGATTTATGCGTTTCTGTAGTTCTCTTGTCATTGAGAACCATGACAGTAGGCCCAAAAAAATAAGTAGGCTAAATGCAGTTCAACATTGGTAACAGGACTAAACTGGCGGCATTGCTTTGTTCAGCGGAGGACAATTGTAAGGAGTGGCAGACACAGTTAGTAGGCCTAAATAAGTAAGTGGGCTAAATGCAGTTCAAAATTGGCAACAGGAGTAAACTGGCAGCATTGCTTTGTTCAGCGGAGGACAATTGTAAGGAGTAGCAGACACAGTTAGTAGGCCCAAAAAAGTAAGTAGGCTAAATGCAGTTCAAAATTGGTAACAGGAGTAAACTGGCGGCATTGCTTTGTTCAGCGGAGGACAGCTGTAATGAGAGGCTGACACAATTAGTAGGCCCAAAAAAGTAAGTGGGCTAAATACAGTTCAAAATTGGCAACAGGAGTAAACTGGCGGCATTGCTTTGTTCAGCGGAGGACAATTGTAAGGAGTAGCAGACACAGTTAGTAGGCCCAAAAAAGTAAGTAGGCTAAATGCAGTTCAAAATTGGTAACAGGAGTAAACTGGCGGCATTGCTTTGTTCAGCGGAGGACAGCTGTAATGAGAGGCTGACACAGTTAGTAGGCCCAAAAAAGTAAGTGGGCTAAATACAGTTCAAAATTGGCAACAGGAGTAAACTGATCTCTCCTTCAAACCACATATCCATGCCCTTTCCACTTCCTGCCGACTTCATCTCAAAAATATTGCACGAATCCGTTCATTCCTCAACCAAGAATCTGCAAAAACCCTAGTCCATGCCCTCATCATCTCTCGTCTTGACTACTGCAACCTCCTGCTCTGTGGCCTCCCCTCAAACACTCTCGCACCCCTCCAATCTATTCTAAACTCTGCTGCCCGACTAATCCACCTGTCCCCCCGCTATTCTCCGGCCTCTCCCCTCTGTCAATCCCTTCACTGGCTCCCCATTGCCCAGAGACTCCAGTACAAAACCCTAACCATGACGTACAAAGCCATCCACAACCTGTCTCCTCCCTACATCTGTGACCTCATCTCCCGGTACTTTCCTACACGCAACCTCCGATCCTCACAAGATCTCCTTCTCTGCTCCCCTCTTATCTCCTCTTCCCACAATCGCATACAAGATTTCTCTCGCGTATCACCCCTACTCTGGAACCCTCTACCACAACATATCAGACTCTCGCCCACCATCGAAACCTTCAAAAAGAATCTGAAGACCCACCTCTTCCGACAAGCCTACAACCTGCAGTAACCACCGATCGACCAAACCGCTGCATGACCAGCTCTACCCTCACCTACTGTATTCTCACCCATCCCTTGTAGATTGTGAGCCCCCGCGGGCAGGGTCCTCTCTCCTACTGTACCAGTTATGACTTGTATTGTTCAAGATTATTGTACTTGTTTTTATTATGTATACCCCTCCTCACTTGTAAAGCGCCATGGAATAAATGGCGCTATAACAATAAATAATAATAATAATAATAACTGGCGGCATTGCTTTGTTCAGCGGAGGACAATTGTAAGGAGTAGCAGACACAGTTAGTAGGCCCAAAAAAGTAAGTAGGCTAAATGCAGTTCAAAATTGGTAACAGGAGTAAACTGGCGGCATTGCTATGTTCAGCGGAGGACAGCTGTAATGAGAGGCTGACACAGTTAGTAGGCCCAAAAAAGTAAGTGGGCTAAATACAGTTCAAAATTGGCAACAGGAGTAAACTGGCGGCATTGCTTTGTTCAGCGGAGGACAATTGTAAGGAGTAGCAGACACAGTTAGTAGGCCCAAAAAAGTAAGTAGGCTAAATGCAGTTCAAAATTGGTAACAGGACTAAACTGGCGGCATTGCTTTGTTCAGCGGAGGACAATTGTAAAGAGTGGCAGACACAGTTAGTAGGCCCAAATAAGTAAGTGGGCTAAATACAGTTCAAAATTGGTAACAGGAGTAAACAGGAGGCATATCTTTGTTCAGTGGAGGACAACTGTAATGAGGGGCAGACACAGTGAGTAGGCCCAAAAAATTAAGTAGGCTAAATGCAGTTCAAAATTGGTAACAGGAGTAAACTGGCGGCATTGCTTTGTTCAGCGGAGGACAGCTGTAATGAGAGGCTGACACAAATAGTAGGCCCAAAAAAGTAAGTAGGCTAAATGCAGTTCAAAATTGGTAACAGGAGTAAACTGGCGGCATTGCTTTGTTCAGCGGAGGACAGCTGTAATGAGAGGCTGACACAGTTAGTAGGCCCAAAAAAGTAAGTAGGCTAAATGCAGTTCAAAATTGGCAACAGAAGTAAACTGGCGGCATTGCTTTGTTCAGCGGAGGACAGCTGTAATGAGAGGCTGACACAGTTAGTAGGCCCAAAAAAGTAAGTAGGCTGAATGCAGTTCAAAATTGGTAACAGGACTAAACTGGCGTCATTGCTTTGTTCAGCAGAGGACAATTGTAAAGAGTGGCAGACACAGTTAGTAGGCCCAAATAAGTAAGTGGGCTAAATGCAGTCCAAATTTGGTAACAGGAGTAAACAGGAGGCATAGCTTTGTTCAGTGGAGGACAACTGTAATGAGGGGCAGATACAGTCAGTAGGCCCAAAAAATTAAGTAGGCTAAATGCAGTTCAAAATTGGTAACAGGAGTAAACTGGCAGTATTGCTTTGTTCAGTGGAGAACAGCTGTAATGAGAGCCTGACACAGTTAGTAGGCTCAAAAAAGTAAGTAGGCTAAATGCAGTTAAAAATTGTTAACAGGACTAAACTGGCGGCATTGCTTTGTTCAGCGGAAAACAATTGTAAGGAGTGGCAGACACAGTTAGTAGGCCTAAATAAGTAAGTGGGCTAAATGCAGTTCAAAATTGGCAACTGGAGTAAACTGGCGGCATTGCTTTGTTCAGCGGAGGACAATTGTAAGGAGTAGCAGACACAGTTAGTAGGCCCAAAAAAGTAAGTAGGCTAAATGCAGTTCAAAATTGGTAACAGGAGTAAACTGGCGGCATTGCTTTGTTCAGCGGAGGACAGCTGTAATGAGAGGCTGACACAGTTAGTAGGCCCAAAAAAGTAAGTGGGCTAAATAAAGTTCAAAATTGGTAACAGGAGTAAACAGGAGGCATTGCTTTGTTCAGCGGAGGACAATTGTAAGGAGTGGCAGACACAGTTAGTAGGCCTAAATAAGTAAGTAGGCTAAATGCAGTTCAAAATTGGTAACAGGAGTAAACTGGCGGCATTGCTTTGTTCAGCGGAGGACAGCTGTAATGAGAGGCTGACACAGTTAGTAGGCCCAAAAAAGTAAGTTTGCTAAATGCAGTTCAAAATTGGCAACAGAAGTAAACTGGCAGCATTGCTTTGTTCAGCGGAGGACAGCTGTAATGAGAGGCTGACACAGTTAGTAGGCCCAAAAAAGTAAGTAGGCTAAATGCAGTTCAAAATTGGTAACAGGACTAAATTGGCGGCACTGCTTTGTTCAGCTGAGGACAATTGTAAAGAGTGGGAGACACAGTTGGTAGGCATAAATAAGTAAGTGGGCTAAATGCTGTTCAAAATTGGTAACAGGAGTAAACAGTAGGCATAGCTTTGTTTAGTGGAGGACAACTGTAATGAGGGGCAGACACAGTTAGTAGGCCCAAAAAAGTAAGTGGACTAGATGCAGTTCAAAATTGGTAACAGGAGTAAACTGGCGGCAGTGCTTTGTTCAGTTGAGGACAGCTGTAATGAGAGGCTGAAACAGTTAGTAGGCCCAAATAAGTAAGTGGGCTAAATGCAGTTCAAAATTGGTAACAGGAGTAAACAGGAGGCATAGCTTTGTTCAGTGGAGGACAACTGTAATGAAGGGCAGACACAGTTAGTAGGCCCAAATAAGTGGGCTAAATGCAGTTCATAATTGGCAACAAGAGTAAACTGGCGGCATTGCTTTGTTCAGCGGAGGACAATTGTAATGAGGGGCAGACACAGTTAGTAGGCCCAAAAAAGTAAGTAGGCTAAATGCAGTTCAAAATTAGTAACAGGAGTAAACAGGAGGCATAGCTTTGTTCAGTGGAGGACAACTGTAATGAGGGGCAGACACAGTTAGTAGGCCCAAAAAAATAAGTAGGCTAAATTGCAGTTCAAAATTGGTAACAGGAGTAAACTGGCGGCATTGCTTTGTTCAGCGGAGGACAGCTGTAATAAGAGGCTGACACAGTTAGTAGGCCCAAAAAAGTAAGTGTGCTAGATGCAGTTCAAAATTGGTAACAGGAGTAAACTGGCGGCATTGCTTTGTTCAGCGGAGGACAGCTGTAATGGGAGGCTGACACAGTTAGTAGGCCCAAGAAAGTAAGTAGGCTAAATGCAGTTCGAAATTGGTAACATGAGTAAACTGGAGGCATAGCTTTGTTTAGTGGAGGACAACTGTAATGAGAGGCAAACACAGTTAGTAGGCCCAAAAAAGTAAGTGGGCTAGATGCAGTTCAAAATTGGTAACAGGAGTAAACTGGCGGCATTGGTTTGTTCAGTGGAGGACAGCTGTAATGAGAGCCTGACACAGTTAGTAGGCCCAAAAAAGTAAGTAGGCTAAATGCAGTTCAACATTGGTAACAGGACTAAACTGGCGGCATTGCTTTGTTCAGCGGAGGACAGCTGTAATGAGAGGCTGACACAATTAGTAGGCCCAAAAAAGTAAGTGGGCTAAATACAATTCAAAATTGGCAACAGGAGTAAACTGGCGGCATTGCTTTGTTCAGCGGAGGACAATTGTAAGGAGTAGCAGACACAGTTAGTAGGCCCAAAAAAGTAAGTAGGCTAAATGCAGTTCAAAATTGGTAACAGGAGTAAACTGGCGGCATTGCTTTGTTCAGCGGAGGACAGCTGTAATGAGAGGCTGACACAGTTAGTAGGCCCAAAAAAGTAAGTGGGCTAAATACAGTTCAAAATTCGCAACAGGAGTAAACTGGCGGCATTGCTTTGTTCAGCGGAGGACAATTGTAAGGAGTAGGAGACACAGTTAGTAGGCCCAAAAAAGTAAGTAGGCTAAATGCAGTTCAAAATTGGTAACAGGAGTAAACTGGCGGCATTGCTTTGTTCAGCGGAGGACAATTGTAAGGAGTAGCAGACACAGTTAGTAGGCCCAAAAAAGTAAGTAGGCTAAATGCAGTTCAAAATTGGTAACAGGACTAAACTGGCGGCATTGCTTTGTTCAGCGGAGGACAATTGTAAAGAGTGGCAGACACAGTTAGTAGGCCCAAATAAGTAAGTGGGCTAAATACAGTTCAAAATTGGTAACAGGAGTAAACAGGAGGCATATCTTTGTTCAGTGGAGGACAACTGTAATGAGGGGCAGACACAGTGAGTAGGCCCAAAAAATTAAGTAGGCTAAATGCAGTTCAAAATTGGTAACAGGAGTAAACTGGCGGCATTGCTTTGTTCAGCGGAGGACAGCTGTAATGAGCGGCTGACACAGTTAGTAGGCCCAAAAAAGTAAGTAGGCTAAATGCAGTTCAAAATTGGTAACAGGAGTAAACTGGCGGCATTGCTTTGTTCAGCGGAGGACAGCTGTAATGAGAGGCTGAAACAGTTAGTAGGCCCAAAAAAGTAAGTGTGCTAGATGCAGTTCAAAATTGGTAACAGGAGTAAACAAGCGGCATTGCTTTGTTCAGCGGAGGACAATAGTAAGGAGTAGCAGACTAAGTTATTAGGCCCAATTAATAAAGTGGGCTAAATGTCTGCCAAAAAATTGTTCATAAGTAAACAGGTGGCATAGCTAGGTACAGGGGTGGGCTCCTCTGCTGAGTGGCAGACAGTGGTAGTAGGCGCAAAGTATTAACTGGTCTAAATGGAGGCCAGGTACCCCTGTAGATTTTAACTGTCATCTATCATTTCAACAAATTTGTATTGGCAGTGCGATTGAAGGATTTATCAGCAGAGACTACACAGTAGTGGAGCAGGGAGAGGTAGGTATTGCAAGTTTGTAGCCAAAAGCAGGAGTGGAACAATTAGAGGAAAAGTATAATAGAAACATATGCACCACTTCTGCATTTATCACCCACTCCTGGTTTTGGCTTACAAATACTGATGTAAAATACTGACGATTAGTGTTGAGCATTCCGATACCGCAAGTATCGGGTATCGGCCGATACTTAGTGGTATCGGAATTCCGATACCGAGATCCGATACTTTCGTGGTATCGGGAATCGGAATCGGAAGTTTCCAGTGTATGGTTCACAGGGTCTGAAGGAGAGGAAACTCTCCTTTAGGCCCTGGGATCCATATAAATGTGTAAAATAAAGAATTAAAATAAAAAATAGGGATATACTCACCTGTCCGGAGGCCCCTGGACTTTACCGCCGTAACCGGGAGCCTTCTTTGATTAAAATGCGCGCGTTTAATGGTTTCCGTGACGTCACGGCTTCTGATTGGTCACGTGCCGCCCATGTGACCGCGACACGACCAATCACAACAAGCCGTGACGTAATTTTCAGGTCCTTTCAGGCATTCAGGATTTTAAAATTACGTCACGGCTTGTGATTGGTCGCGTCGCGGTCACATGGACGGCACGCGACCAATCAGAAGCCGTGACGTAATTTTAAAATGCGCGCGTTTACTGCCTCCCGTGAAGTCACGGCTTGTGATTGGTCGCGTCGCCCATGTGACCGCGACGCGACCAATCACAAGCCGTGACGTAATTTTAAAATCCTGAATGCCTGAAAGGACCTGAAAATTACGTCACGGCTTGTTGTGATTGGTCGCGTCGCGGTCACATGGGCGGCACGCGACCAATCAGAAGCCGTGACCTCACGGAAACCATTAAACGTGCGCATTTTAAGCAAAGAAGGCTCCCGGTTACGGCGGTAAAGTCCAGGCTGCGTCTGAGAGGTGAGTATAGCAATATTTTTTATTTTAATTCTTTATTTTACACATTAATATGGTTCCCAGGGCCTGAAGGAGAGTTTCCTCTCCTTCAGACCCTGGGAACCATCAGGGATACCGTCCGATACTTGAGTCCCATTGACTTGTATTGGTATCGGTATCGGATTGGATCCGATACTTTGCCGGTATCGGCCAATACTTTCCGATACCGATACTTTCAAGTATCGGACGGTATCGCTCAACACTACTGACGATATACTGCTAGTGTGACGGCAGCCTAACCGTGGTTATTTTCTGTCATATATGCTAGCTCCTATTCCCCTTTATATGTTACTCGTAGGGTGTGATTTTTTTGTCTGGCTATTAACAGGGCTAACTAGGATCTAATTAGGACCAGCCTTCGTTGAGTGGGGGAGCCACTTACGCATTTAGGTTGCAGTTTCCCATTAGGGCATTACAAGGCACCATAGTTTGATATTTTGTATTTTTCACACCTTCTCCCTCAAAAGTCTAGGATATACCTGGACGGCTGTCCAAATTTTATTTTCAGCTAGTTCTACTTTGTGGACTTTGAACAGTTTTCTACTATTCTCTATTTTTTTGGTGATACACGAGTGGTTGATGCGCCAAATCTGATGCACCAGATTTTCTGCACCATTTCTGTACCAATTATGTCAGTTAACTTTATTATATAGTATCATTAATTTCATAGCGCTTTACAGACATTATCAGCACTGTCCCTATAGGTACAATCTAAATTCTCTATCCATGTCTTTGGAGTGTGGGATGAAACTGGAGCATTCAGATTAAAAACACACAAACACGGGGAGAACATACAAAGTCTTTGCAGATGTTGTCCTTGGTGAGATTTGATCCCAGTGCTGCAAGGGTGCAGTACTAACCACTAGGTTAGGCTGGTTTCACATTTGCAGATGGGTCCACAGCATTTCAGACGCATACATCGGCATACGTCTTGATTTCATATCTTTAACATTGTACACTATGTTCCAAATTATTATGCAAATTACATTTTTCTCAGATTTTCCTAAAAGGTTGGGGCAAATGACAGTCAGTCTAATAAAAGTCATCACCCGTTAGAATATACATTGAATTTTATTGAGAAACCTCCGAATGATAACAGTATAATCTCCAAAATGAATAAAAACTCAAAATGCACTGTTCCAAATTATTAGGCACAGTACAATTTCTAAACATTTTTTAAAGAACTGAAAATGCTCATTTGTGGAATTTGCGGCATTAGGAGGTCACATTCACTGAACAAAAAAGCTATTTAACTCCAAAACATCCTAACAGGCCAAGTTACATGTTAACATAGGACCCCTACTTTGATATCACCTTCACAATTCTTGCATCCATTGAACTTGTGAGTTTTTGGAGAGTTTCTGCTTGTATTTCTTTGCTTGAAGTCAGAATTGCCTCCCAGAGCTGCTGTTTTGATGTGAACTGCCTCCCACCCTCATAGATCTTTTGCTTGATGATACTCCAAAGGTTTTCTATAGGGTTAAGGTCAGGGGAAGATGGTGGCCACACCGTGAGTTTATCTCCTTTTATGCCCATAGAAGCCAATGACTCAGAGGTATTCTTTGCAGCATCAGATGGTGCGTTGTCATGCATGAAGAAGATTTTGCTCCTGAAGGCACGTTTCTCCTTTTTATACCATGGAAGAAAATTGTCAGTCAGAAACTTAATGTACTTTGCAGAGGTCATTTTCACACCTTTAGGAACCTTAAAGGGCCCTACCAGCTGTTTTCCCATGATTCCGGCCCAAAACATGACTCCTCCACTCCTTGCTGACGTCGTAGTCTTGTTGGGACATGGTGGCCATCCACTACTCCATCCATCTGGACCATCCACAGTTGCTCGACACTCATCAGTAAACAAGACTGTTGGAAAATTAGTCTTCATGTATGTCTGGGCCCACTGCAACTGTTTCTGCTTGTGAACACTGTTTAGGGGTGGCCGAATAGTAGGTTTATGCACCACAGCAAGCCTTTGAAGGATCCTACACCTTGAAGTTCGAGTGTCTCCAGAGGCACCAGCAGCTTCAAATATCTGTTTGCTGGTTTGTAATAGCTTTTTAACAGCTACTCTCTTAATCCGATGAACTTGACTGGCAAAAACCTTCCTCATTCTGCCTTTATCAGCACGAACACGTCTGTGCTCAGATTCAGCCACAAATCTCTTCACAGTATGATGATCACGCTTAAATTTTTGGGAAATATCTATTGTTTTCATCCCTTAACCAAGGCATTGCACTATTTGATGCTTTTCAGCAACAGAGAGATCCTTTTTATTTCCCATATTGCTTGAAACCTGTGACCTGCTTAATAATGTGGAACATCATTTTTAAGTAGTTTTCCTTTAATTAGAATCACCTGGAAAACTAATTATCACGTGTTTCAGGTTGATTTCAGTGATCCATTGAGCCCTGAGACACAATACCATCCACGAGTTTATTTGAAAAACAAAACAATTAAATCTTTACGGCACTCAAATTCAATTTGCATAATAATTTGGAACACAGTGTAGACGCAGGTGCATGCTTCAGCATGCGTATTTTGGCGGTGTGCGGTCGGGAGCAGCTGACGCACCATGTTAGAATTTTTGTGGCGGCAATTTTCCGCCGCCATACACATGCGGATGCTTGCAGAAGGAATGTGACAAATAAACACATTACAGTCTATGGGACCGCATAAGTACGCAAGTGCTTGTGTTCACTTGCTTATGCATACGTTCTTCTAAGTAAACATATTGTATGAAATGTAATATGATTTTGTAGCTTTGCCTGTCAGACCCATGCTGCGGGCTAAACCCCCCCTTCCCTCTGTTTTTCTGAGATGTGTATGTGTAGAAGAGGTTTTATTGCTCTGGCTGTAAATTCCAGGCTCTGAGCAACTTACTCGCCCCCTCCCATCTGTACCAGCTAGAACTGGTATAAAAGTTCTCCAAAATCCATGAGGGTCTTTGTTCTAATATGATAAGATGCTGGGCCACCGACTTGGGCTAGGAAAATAATAAATACATATTGCTAACGTCCATCGGCGGGTCTGTCAGCCCCTGTAAGCAGGAGCCTCCAAGTCCAACAGGGACAGAGTACGGATTTCTCCGGAACCGGGCGACCCAACGAGCCCGAATTTACTACTATAGAAAGCCAATGGTAAAAGAAGATGAATGAGGGGTGTGCTGGGATTCTGACATGTTCTGGAGTGGAGATACTAGCATTATAAAACTTTGTGTTAAATTTGGTAAGGCTGAGGAGAGAAGAGGGTCTGGGTAAACCAGCCCTGTTGGTGATATCATGGGCTGCGGTTTATAAGTTTCTGCCAGGTCCCCAGCAGTTTGTCTTACCTGAGGAGCCCTGACTGCTAGCCCTGATGAACTGGGACACATGGGAACTCCGCCCACTAGCCTCGTTGTTGTGAATTCCGTCTGGGCTCCCTCTGGTGGCCTTTAGCGATACTGCGGGTTTGTAGCAGGGCTCAGCTGCCTCATTTCCTGCTATGCTGGTTCCTATTTAACTCCACCTGGACCTTTACTTGTTGCCTGCTGTCGTTATATTCAGTACTGGTTCTGATCTCTCCTGGACTTCCTTGTGACCTGCCTCCTCCTGGAGAAGCTAAGTCTTGCTTGTTCATTTTGCTCATTATTTCCTTGAAAACGTTTCCCTGTATATGATGAGTTCAGTCCAGCTTGCTTATATGTGATTTTTCGCTTGCTGGTAGCTCTGGGGTGCAGAGTGCGCCCCTCACATCGTGAGTCGGTGTGGAGGTTCTTGTATTCTCTGCATGGATAGTTTTTGATAGTTTTTGTACTGACCGCACAGATTCCTTGCTATCTTCTGTCTATTTAGTGTTAGCGGGCCTCATTTGCTAAAACCTGTTTTCATTCCTACGTTTGTATTTTCCCCTTAACTCACCGTTATTATTTGTGGGGGGCTGTCTAAACTTTGGGGTTATTTCTCTGAGGCAAGTGAGGCTTTTGCTTTCTCTCAGTTCTCTCTTAGTTTCTCAGGCTGTGAAGAGGCATCTAGGTTTTTAGGTAACGCTCCACGGCTGCCTTTAGTGTGTGTGGATAGGATCAGGGTTGCGGTCAGTATAGTTCCCACATCCCCAGAGCTTGTCCTAATATTCTGGTTTACCTGTCAGGTCAGTTGGTGATCCTAACCACCGGATCATAACAGTACAGCAGGCCAATAAAGTGTTAATGCATCGCAGAAGAGGGATAAGAGAAGTCCTGAGTTCATTTTTTTTTCTCTGCAGTGTGTCTAGCCTCTCTCCTCCCCTTAATCTCTGGGTGGTTCAGAATTCAGCTGCAGCTATGGACATTCAGAGTCTGTCTTCTAGTGTGGATCATCTCACTGCAAGGGTACAAAGCATTCAGGATTATGTAATCCACAGTCCTATGTCAGAGCCTAAGATAACAATTCCTGAGCTGTTCTCCGGAGATAGATCTAGGTTTTTGAACTTCAAGAATAATTGCAAATTATTTATTTCTCTGAGACCTCGTTCCTCTGGTGATCCTGTTCAGCAAGTTAAAATTATTATTTCTTTGTTGCGTGGTGACCCTCAAGATTGGGCATTCTCTCTGGCGCCAGGAGATCCAGCATTGCTAAATGTGGATGCGTTTTTTCTGGCGCTTGGATTGCTTTATGAGGAACCTAATCTGGTAGACCAGGCAGAAAAGGTTTTGCTGGCTCTCTCTCAGGGTCAGGATGAAGCAGAGGTTTACTGTCAGAAGTTTAGGAAATGGTCTGTGCTCACTCAATGGAATGAGTGTGCCCTGGCAGCGATTTTCAGAAGGGGTCTTTCTGAAGCCATTAAGGATGTTATGGTTGGATTCCCCACGCCTGCGGGTCTGAATGAGTCAATGTCTTTAGCCATTCAGATTGATCGGCGTTTGCGGGAGCGCAAACCTGTGCACCATCTGGCGGTATTTTCTGAGCAGAAGCCTGAGTCTATGCAATGTGACAGGATTCTGACCAGAATTGAACGGCAAAATCACAGACGTCAGAATGGGTTGTGCTTTTACTGTGGTGATTCTGCTCATGTGATCTCAGAGTGTTCTAAGCGCACAAAAAGGTTCGCTAAGTCTGTCACCATTGGTACTGTACAGCCTAAATTCATTTTGTCTGTTACGTTGATTTGCTCTCTGTCATCCTACTCAGTTATGGCTTTTGTGGATTCAGGTGCTGCCCTGAATTTGATGGATTTATCATTTGCCAAGCGCTGTGGTTTTATCTTGGAGCCTTTGCAATTCCCTATTCCACTAAAGGGAATTGATGCTACGCCATTGGCCAAGAATAAACCTCAGTACTGGACTCAAGTGACCATGTGCATGAATCCTGCACATCAGGAGGTGATTCGCTTTCTTGTGTTACATAATTTGCATGATGTTGTCGTGTTGGGTCTGCCATGGCTGCAGGCTCATAATCCAGTCCTGGATTGGAAAGCAATGTCTGTGTCAAGTTGGGGTTGCCAGGGAATTCATGGCGATGCTCCTTTGGTGTCAATTGCTTCTTCTACTCCTTCTGAAGTCCCTGAATTTTTGTCGGACTACCAGGATGTATTTGATGAGCCCAAATCCAGTGCCCTACCTCCTCATAGGGATTGTGATTGTGCTATAAATTTGATTCCTGGTAGTAAGTTCCCTAAGGGACGACTTTTTAATTTATCTGTACCAGAACATGCCGCTATGCGGAGTTATATAAAGGAGTCTTTGGAGAAAGGGCATATTCGCCTGTCCTCGTCCCCTTTGGGTGCGGGGTTCTTTTTTGTGGCCAAGAAGGATGGTTCTCTGAGACCCTGTATAGATTATTGCCTTCTAAATAAAATCACGGTCAAATTTCAGTATCCTTTGCCACTGTTGTCCGATCTGTTTGCTCGGATTAGGGGGGCCAGTTGGTTCACCAAGATAGATCTTCGTGGAGCATATAATCTTGTGCGTATAAAGCAGGGCGATGAATGGAAAACAGCATTTAATACGCCCGAAGGCCATTTTGAGTACTTGGTGATGCCTTTTGGGCTTTCTAATGCCCCCTCCGTGTTTCAGTCCTTCATGCACGACATCTTCCGAGAGTATCTGGATAGATTTATGATTGTGTACCTGGATGATATTTTGGTCTTTTCTGATGATTGGGAATCTCATATGAAGCAGGTCAGGATGGTATTTCAGGTCCTGCGTGCCAATGCCTTGTTTGTGAAGGGCTCTAAATGTCTCTTCGGAGTCCAGAAGGTTTCCTTTTTGGGCTTTATTTTTTCTCCTTCTACTATTGAGATGGATCCAGTCAAGGTCCAGGCTATTTATGACTGGACTCAACCTACATCGGTGAAGAGTCTTCAGAAGTTCTTGGGTTTTGCTAATTTTTACCGTTGCTTCATCACTAATTTTTCTAGTGTGGTTAAGCCTTTGACGGATTTGACCAAGAAGGGTTCTGATGTGACGAATTGGTCTCCTGCGGCCGTGGAGGCCTTTCAGGAGCTGAAACGTCGGTTTTCTTCGGCTCCTGTCTTGCGTCAGCCGGATATCTCTCTTCCCTTCCAGGTCGAGGTTGATGCTTCTGAGATTGGAGCAGGGGCTGTCTTGTCGCAGAAAAGCTCTGATGGCTCTGTGATGAGGCAATGTGCTTTCTTTTCAAGAAAGTTTTCGCCTGCTGAGTGGAATTATGATGTTGGTAATCGGGAGTTGTTGGCAATGAAGTGGGCATTTGAGGAGTGGCGACATTGGCTTGAGGGAGCCAAACATCGTGTGGTGGTCTTGACGGATCACAAGAATTTGACTTATCTCGAGTCTGCCAAACGGTTAAATCCTAGACAGGCTCGATGGTCGCTGTTTTTCTCCCGTTTCGATTTCGTGGTTTCATACCTTCTGGGTTCGAAAAACGTGAAGGCTGATGCCCTTTCTAGGAGTTTTGTGCCTGACTCTCCGGGAGTTTCTGAACCAGCTGGTATCCTCAGAGAGGGGGTGATTTTGTCTGCCATCTCCCCTGATTTGCGACGGGTGCTGCAGGAATTTCAGGCCAATAGACCTGACCGTTGTCCACCGGAGAGACTGTTTGTCCTGGATAGATGGACCAGTAGAGTCATTTCCGAGGTTCATTCTTCGGTGTTGGCGGGTCATCCTGGGATTTTTGGTACCAGGGATTTGGTGGCTAGGTCCTTTTGGTGGCCTTCCTTGTCGCGGGATGTGCGTTCCTTTGTGCAGTCCTGTGGGATTTGTGCTCGGGCCAAGCCTTGCTGTTCTCGTGCCAGTGTATTGCTTTTGCCTTTGCCTGTCCCAAAGAGGCCCTGGATGCATATTTCCATGGATTTTATTTCGGATCTTCCAGTCTCTCAGAGGATGTCTGTCATCTGGGTGGTTTGTGATCGTTTTTCTAAAATGGTCCATTTGGTGCCCTTGCCTAAGCTGCCTTCCTCCTCCGACTTGGTTCCGCTGTTTTTTCAGAATGTGGTTCGTTTGCATGGTATTCCGGAGAACATTGTCTCTGACAGAGGATCCCAGTTTGTGTCCAGATTTTGGCGGTCCTTTTGTGCTAAGATGGGCATTGAATTATCTTTTTCGTCGGCCTTCCATCCTCAGACGAATGGCCAAACCGAACGAACTAATCAGACCTTGGAAACTTATCTGAGATGTTTTGTTTCTGCTGATCAGGATGATTGGGTGACTTTTTTGCCATTGGCTGAGTTCGCCCTCAATAATCGGGCTAGTTCTGCTACTTTGGTTTCGCCTTTTTTTTGCAATTCTGGTTTTCATCCTCGTTTTTCCTCAGGTCAGGTTGAGCCTTCTGACTGTCCGGGGGTGGATTCTGTGGTGGATAGGTTGCAGCAGATTTGGAACCACCTGGTGGAGAATTTGATGTTGTCACAAGAGAAGGCTCAGCGCTTTGCTAACCGCCGTCGCTGTGTGGGTCCCCAACTTCGTGTGGGGAATTTGGTATGGTTGTCTTCTCGTTATGTTCCTATGAAGGTTTCCTCTCCTAAGTTCAAGCCTCGTTTCATCGGTCCTTATAAGATTTTGGAAATCCTCAACCCTGTGTCATTTCGTTTGGACCTCCCAGCATCGTTTGCCATTCACAATGTGTTCCATAGGTCATTGTTGCGGAGATATGTGGTGCCTGTGGTTCCTTCTGTTGATCCTCCTGCTCCGGTCTTGGTCAAGGGAGAATTGGAGTATGTGGTGGAGAAGATCTTGGATTCTCGTATTTCGAGACGGAAGCTTCAGTACTTAGTTAAATGGAAGGGCTATGGTCAGGAGGATAATTCCTGGGTTGTCGCCTCTGATGTCCATGCGGCCGATTTGGTTCGTGCCTTTCATTCGGCTCGTCCTGATCGGCCTGGGAGCTCTGGTGAGGGTTCGGTGACCCCTCCTCAAGGGGGGGGCACTGTTGTGAATTCCGTCTGGGCTCCCTCTGGTGGCCTTTATCGATACTGCTGGTCTGTAGCAGGGCTCAGCTGCCTCATTTCCTGCTATGCTGGTTCCTATTTAACTCCACCTGGACCTTTACTTGTTGCCTGCTGTCGTTGTATTCAGTACTGGTTCTGATCTCTCCTGGACTTCATTGTGACCTGCCTCCTCCTGGAGAAGCTAAGTCTTGCTTGTTCATTTTGCTCATTATTTTCTTGAAAACGTTTCTCAGTATATGATGAGTTCAGTCCAGCTTGCTTATATGTGATTTTTCGCTTGCTGTTAGCTCTGGGGTGCAGAGTGCGCCCCTCACATCGTGAGTCGGTGTGGGGGTTCTTGTATTCTCTGCGTGGATAGTTTTTGATAGTTTTTGTACTGACCGCACAGATTCCTTGCTATCTTCTGTCTATTTAGTGTTAGCGGGCCTCATTTGCTAAAACCTGTTTTCATTCCTACGTTTGTATTTTCCCCTTAACTCACCGTTATTATTTGTGGGGGGCTGTCTAAACTTTGGGGTTATTTCTCTGAGGCAAGTGAGGCTTTTGCTTTCTCTCTAGGGGTAGCTAGTTTCTCAGGCTGTGAAGAGGCGTCTAGGTTTTTAGGTAACGCTCCACGGCTGCCTTTAGTGTGTGTGGATAGGATCAGGGTTGCGGTCAGTATAGTTCCCACATCCCCAGAGCTTGTCCTAATATTCTGGTTTACCTGTCAGGTCAGTTGGTGATCCTAACCACCGGATCATAACACCTCGTTAACTGCAATGTCCTGAACACATGTAAGTGTTAATTTCTCATTTAACCCGTTATTTTTATAATTAACTTGTACATATTTTCAATTGTCTCATATTGTAACATCTTTATATACCTTCTTGTAAACACTGCCTTAATCTTTTACGGAGTAAAATATCTAAATACTAGTTTTGTTCTCCTGTTCTTAAACGTACCCTAAGTCTTCTGAAGGGAATTACGCTACTGTTTTGGGTTAGCTTCGGACCCGTTTAATCGAAGCTGGTGGCAGCATACCTTTGTTCTGTGCCTTTGGGAGTCGTTGTAGGGATGGTGGCATTGATAATTATTGTTCCAGCCTGAGTGGGAGTAGTTATATCACCTCGCTGCAGCATGCCCAATAGCCAGTACATAGCAGGCAGCCTTTCTGGCGACTAATTACCCTAGGTGCAGTACCTAATCTGACCTGAGGGTAAGGGAGGTGCCATAGAGCTGCAAGTTCAAGCGGAACTGTATAGCGGGATATACATAAATCCCTGCAGTTCGTGGTATATTGAAGAGCAGTGGGATAACTAAAATAAGCCCCTGCGGTAAACTAAGAGGTCAATAGCCTTGTGTTTGTCTTTCATCACATTGTAGCAGTGGAGGGATAACTAAGATAACCCCCCCTGCACATGTGATAGCCGTCTGTTGGCCTAAAGTCACCCCGATCCGTGACATAGGGGTGACGGTCACGGTGTGAATCGTGATAAATTGGCGGCAGTGCAGTGGGATCTTAGAGCATTAGTGATTTGGTTTGAGCAACCATTCCTCTCTCTAAAAACTTGCAAAGTTCTTGTGAGGACTCTGCGCAAATAAGTTTGGAGAACGAACTCAGTGTTTATTAGTCCTGAGACAATTGTGTGTACTGGTAATTATCCCTTTCCCTTCTCTTCATTTTTCTATCCTATCTTTTATTTGGCAACCATGGCTGCGAAAGGAGAAGCCTGGTACGCCCAGCAGAAGAAGGACACTTTTGCTGGGGTATGCACGTACCATGGCCTGAACTCCCAGGGCAAGTTCAAGGCTCAAATGGTCGCTGAACTGGTGCAATTTGAAGCAGACCAAATCAGCCCAGAGGTCGCAGAAGCCAGCACAAGCGAACATGGTGCTGCAGCAAAGGTCCAACCACTGAATGCCCTATTAGCAATCAGGGCGAATTGAACCCCCACCTGCTGGCAGTTTTGGAACTACTCCCCGCCAATGACCATGTTGGACGTCTGCAGCTGATCCAGCAATACTATGAGAGCCGAGCGGGAGGCTGAGAGAGCAGAGCGCCAAGCCCAGCGAGAATATGAACTGGAGATGGTCCGGCAGGGTGAATGCCCTCCACCACCCGGAGCCGTGAGCCCAACAGCGCTCAGATACCGAAGCCCCGGCCCGATCACTTTCCTGTTATGGAAAAGAACAGGGACTTGGACACTTTTCTGCGGGCCTTTGAGAAAGCCTGCAGGCAGTACTAGCTGCCTACACAAGAATGGGCACGATACCTGACACCAGGGCTGAGAGGCAAAGCTCTGGAGGCGTTAGCTGCCCTCCCTCAAGAACAAGATGGTGACTATGAGGCCATCAAGCAGGCCCTCATAGCCAAGTACCAGCTTACACCCAAGGTGTGCCGTAGAAAGTTCTGGAACCTCCAATGTGGCCCACATGACAGCTATGGCGATGTGGTGCATGGACTCAGGACCCACTTTAACCAGTTGATCCAAGGACTGTCAGTGACCACCTTTGAGCAGCTGGGAGACCTGATGATCAAAGACCAGTTCTTACATCTTTGTCCAGCTGAGGTGCGACAGTTCGTGATGGACAGAGAACCCAAAGACGTGACGAAAGCAGAGCAGATTGCCGATGCCTATGAGGTCAACCGTAGATCGGAAGTGCGGAAGCCAGTCACCACCAGCTGGAAAGGGGGTAAGCCTGCAACCAACACCAGTACCCCTGCCAGCCAACACCCAAGAGGTCTTGTCCCTGTGGCCAACAGCACGATCCCTCATCCGACCCGAACTGGCGGCCCCTGAAGAAATCATTCTGGGGAAAACCCTAACTGTCACTGGGATTGGGGGCATCAGCTGTCCCTTGCCAATGGCCCGGGTTTATATTGATTGGGGTGCCGGAAGCGGGGTGAAGGAAGTGGGGCTGTCTTATAATTTGCCCACTGATGTTTTGTTGGGGACTGATTTGGGGAGGATGGTTGCATACTACGTCCCTGACACCCCTCCCCAATCTGCTAATAAGGGTAACATTAACCCTGATGATGATGATGATCATGGGAAATCACATGTGTTACCTGACCATGCTTTATCTTGTAATGATGCATCTGATAACCATTTTTTCCCTACGATTGATGGTGAAAATGTTGTACCTGTGCCATCTGAACCTGATAATGATTTTTATGTGAAAGTTGATGTGTCCATAGGTACAGGAGTGCTCAGCCACGTCGCTCTGCGGAGTGAGACGGCTGAGGAACCCCTAGCAGGGGCAAGTGTCGGTGCTACAGGAAATGGGGAGATACACGGGAACCGTGAGGAAGGTGATGCCATGCAATTGACCAGTGCCACTGAGAAAGGTAACTGGCCCATAAGTAGCACTGCCCCTGGAGTGTTGGGGGTGGATGGGGAAATAGTACCCATAGCAGCGTCGGCTGATGGGTCTGGGGAAATCCCCGGGGAGACAGCCTACGTAGCTGCTGTCACCTGCATTCAGAGTGCCTGGAACGCAGATAACAGTCTGCCTTCCGGACCCTCCTCAGTCATCGTTGTGACTGAACCAGAGTTGGACCCAGAGCAGGTCCCAGAGGGTTCCCATGGGGAAGGAACCCTGATGTCACTTCTGGCTTCCCCTAGCCAGGAGTTTCAGGCCACTCTGCGTGCAGATGCGAGCCTAGAGAGTTTGAGACAACTCGCCAAGATGCCCACCTCCGTTACTGATAAGGAGAGGGTGTCCTGGAATGAGGAAGGTTGTACCGGGAGACAGTACCCGGAAAATCGCAAAAGGAGTGGTTGCGGGAAAGACAGCTGGTCGTCACGCAGCAATTCCGGTGTGAGTTGTTACGGATTGCCCACGAGATCCCGCTAGCTGGACACTTGGGGATCAGCAAAACTAAGGCCCGGCTGTCTCAACACTTCTATTGGCCTAAGATGAGGACAGATGTGTCAAACTACTGCCGCTCCTGTATCACCTGTAAAAGAGTGGGAAAGGCGGGGCCTGCTCTTAAGGCTCCCCTGATCCCTTTGCCAGTGATAGAGGAGCCTTTCCATAGGATCGCGGTGGACATTGTGGGCCCGCTGGCCATCTCCAGCAGCTCCGGAAAGCAATACATCCTTACTGTGATAGACTACGCTACCCGGGACCCAGAGGCAGTAGCTGTCGTCAACTAGGGCGGATAAGGTGGCGGATGCCCTGTTGGATATCTTTTCACGTGTAGGATTTCCCAGGGAGATGCTTACCGATCAAGGGACCCAATTCATGTCTCGCCTAATGGAGGCTCTCTGTAAGAGAATGCAGGTGAAGCACCTGGTATCGAGTGCGTATCACCCACAGACCAATGGCTTGTGTGAACGCTTCAATGGTACCCTCAAACAGATGCTACGCATGCTGGTTGAGACCCAAGGGCGCTACTGGGAGCGGTACCTCCCACACCTGCTATTTGCTTACCGAGAGGTTCCACAGGCCTCGACGGGGTTCTCCCCCTTCGAGCTCCTGTAGGGAAGGCGAGTCCGGGGACCCCTTGGGTTGGTAAGGGAATCCTGGGAAGAGGAGCCGAACCCTTCTGAAGTGTCCATAGTGGAGTATGTCATGCGCTTCCGTGACAAGATGCAGACCTTGACGCAGTTGGTGCATGACAACATGACGCAGGCTCAGGCTGACTAGAAGCACTGGTATGACCAGAACGCCAGGGAGCGGACCTACCACGTGGGTCAAAAGGTGTGGGTGCTGGTCCCGTGCCAACGGATAAGCTTCAGGCAGCCTGGGAGGGCCCGTACGTCGTCCACCGACAGCTCAACCCAGTCACCTACGTGGTCACGCTTGACCACGCTTGGGGTAGGCGAAAGGCCTTTCACGTCAACATGATGAAGGCTCATCACGAACATGAACCTTTCGTCCTACTGGTCTGCAGCCTGCTCGAAGATGGGGAGGAAGACACCCTCCTAGACATGCTGGCCCAAGCCAAGGCCGATGGGTCCATTGAGGACCTGGAGGTAAGCGCCTCGCTAACCAAACCCCAGCGGTTACAGTTGCGAACCACGCTGGATCCCTTCCGGGTCGTGTTCTTCAACCGACCTGGAAGGACTGAGTTAGCAGTCCACGAGGTGGACACTGGGAATCATGCCCCACTACGGCGAGCACCCTATCGAATCTCCGACCAGGTGCAGCATGTTATGCGCCAGGAGATCGATGAGATGTTACAGCTGGGGGGTGATTCGACGGTCAAAGAGCGTGTGGGCCTCACCTGTAGTTCTCGTGCCAAAGGACCGGACCACCCGCTTCTGCGTGGACTACAGGGGGCTCAACGCCATCACAGCCTCTGACGCGCACCCAATGCCACGCATCAAGGAGCTGCTTGAGGTTAGCTGGAGCAAAATACCTGACCATAATGGATCTGAGTCGAGGATACTGGCAGATTCCCATGAGCCCCGAGGCGCAGGAGAAGTCCGCCTTTATCACCCCCTTCGGACTGTACGAGTCCACGGTCATGCCCTTCAGCATGAAGAATGCCCCAGCCACTTTCCAGCGGATGGTCAACCTCCTGCTTCAGGGACTGGAGAAGTACGCAGTGGCGTACTTGGATGACATTGCCATCTTCAGTTCCTCCTGGAAGGAACACCTGCAGTATCTCGAGGAGGTGCTCAGGCAAATTCACTGAGCAGGTCTGACTATCAAGCCGGGAAAGTGCCAGATGGGCATGAGGGAGGTTCACTACTTGGGGCACCGGGTAGGCGGAGGCACCCTAAAGCCAGAGTCTGAGAAAGTGGGAGCAATCGTGCACTAGCCCACTCCCAGGATCAAGAAACAGGTGATGTCCTTCCTGGGCACTGCAGGGTACTATAGGCGCTTCGTACAGCACTATAGTAGCCTGGCAAAACCTTTGACGGACCTCACCAGGAAGAAGCTACCCCACATCGTCAACTGGACCGACGGCTGTGAAGGGGCCTTCCAGGCGTTGAAAGCAGCACTGGGAAACGCCCCTGTGTTGAAAGCAGTAGACAGCAGTTGACCGTTCTTGGTACAGACTGACGCCAGCGAGTTTGGCCTCGGTGCTGTACTCAGCCAGGTTGACTCTGAGGACCAAGAGCACCCCGTGTTGTACCTGAGCCGGAAACTTTTGCCGAGGGAAGTGGCCTACTCCACCATCAAGGAGTGCCTGGCCATAGTCTGGGCCCTGCAGCGCTTGCAAACCTACTTGTACAGTCACACCTTTATTGTGGTGACCGACCACAACCCTCTGCTCTGGCTAAACGCCATGTGTGGAACCGACGGCAGGTTGCTACACTGGAGCCTTGCCCTTCAGCAGTTTGACTTCACCATTGAACACAAAACGGGCACGGAGCATGGCAATGCAGATGGACTGTCCCGCCAGGGTGAACCTGCTGAGGGGCGCATGGAGGAGCACTGAGAGGTCCTGCCTCCGTAGCGCAGACCAATAAGGGGAGGTGTCACGATATTGTATGAAATGTAATATGATTTTGTAGCTTTGCCTGTCAGACCCATACAGCGGGCTATACCCCCTTCCCTCTGTTTTTCTGAGATGTGTATGTGTAGAAGAGGTTTTATTGCTCTGGCTGTAAATTCCAGGCTCTGAGCAACTTACTCGCCCCCTCCCATCTGTACCAGCTAGAACTGGTATAGAAGTTCTCCAAAATCCATGAGGGTCTTTGCTCTAATATGATAAGATTCTGGGCCACCGACTTGGGCTAGGAAAATAATAAATACATATTGCTAACGTCCATCGGCGGGTCTGTCAGCCCCTGTAAGCAGGAGCCTCCAAGTCCAACAGGGACAGAGTACGGATTTCTCTGGAACTGGGTGACCCAACGAGCCCAAATTTACTACCTATAGAAAGCCAATGGTAAAAGAAGATGAATGAGGGGTGTGCTGGGATTCTGACATGTTCTGGAGTGGAGATACTAGCATTATAAAACTTATAATAATCTTTATTTTTATATAGCGCTAACATATTCCGCAGCGCTTTACAGTTTGCACACATTATCATCGCTGTCCCCGATGGGGCTCACAATCTAAATTCCCTATCAGTATGTCTTTGGAATGTGGGAGGAAACCGGAGTACCCAGAGGAAACCCACGCATACACGGAGAGAACATACAAACTCTTTGCAGATATTATTATTATAAAACTTTGTGTTAAATTTGGTAAGGCTGAGGAGAGAGGAGGGTCTGTGTAAACCAGCCCTGTTGGTGATGTCACGGGCTGCGGTTTATAAGTTTCTGCCAGGCCCCCAGCAGTTAGTCTTACCTGAGGAGCCCTGACTGCTAGCCCTGATGAACTGGGACATATGGGAACTCCGCCCACTAGCCTGGTTGCCTGCAATGTCCTGAACACATGTAAGTTAATTTCTCATTTAACCCGTTATTTTTATAATTACCTTGTACGTTTTCAATTGTCTCATATTGTAACATCTTTATATGCCTTCTTGTAAACACTGCCTTAATCTTTTACGGAGTAAAATATCTAAATACTAGTTTCACTCTCCTGTTCTAAAACGTACCCTAAGTCTTCTGAAGGGAATTACGCTACTGTTTTGAGTTAGCTTTGGACCCGTTTAATCGAAGCTGGTGGCAGCTTATCTTTGTTCTGTGCCTTTGGGAGTCGTTGTAGCGACGGCGGCGTTGATAATTATTGTTCCTGCCTGAGTGGGAGTAGTTATATCGCCTCGCTGCAGCGTGCCCAATAGCCAGCACATAGCAAGCAGCCTTTCTGGCGACTAATTACCCTAGGTGCAGTACCTAATCTGACCTGAGAGTAAGGGGGGCGCCAGAGAGCTGCAAGTTTCAAGTGGAACTGTAAGCGGGATATACATAAATCCCTGCAGTTCGTGGTATATTGAAGAGCAGTGGGATAACTAAAATAAACCCCTGCGATAAACTAAGAGGTCAATAGCCTTGTGTGTGTCTTTCCTCACATTGTAGCAGTGGAGGAATAACTAAGATAAGCCCCCCTGCACATGTGATAGCCGTCTGTTGGACTAAAGTCACTCCGATCCATAACGTAGGGGTGACGGTCATGGTGTGAATCGTGACACATCCCCCAAACAAAGGTTATAAAAGAAGGTGTGGGCAGTGGAAGTCCATTACTCTCAAGACACTGGAAGCGATACAAGACTTGCAGCCTCAAGTTTGGAAGACTAGCAAAATGTGAGTGGAGCGCCCCCACGTAAGGGCAATGGGGTACTCGGTACCGGGTCCTTTGGTTCGGGGGATGTTATGGTGGCTCGACCCGGTCCGTGGCCCTTTGAGGGGCGTCCAATTAAAGGTGAAGTTTTTATGGTTTTGGGAAAGGTCTTTAAAGGGGTGGTTCGTGACACCACCTGTGGTATTCGGTCAGGGGGACCGACGATGCTTAGGGGTCCGCTGAGGTGATGTTATGGCAGCAAGATGGTATGCCTTCCCACAGGTGAAGTGTATTCCCAGGGCTTCCTAGAAGTGTAGACAGTGGATGGTGTAAGGCACGGTGAATAACGAGGACACAAGGTTGCAGTCTCTTTACCTTTTTCTGAAGGCTTCAGTGTCCACAGTCCTGGGCACCGGATCACGGGGTAGGCAGAGTCTGGCGGGTCTGAAGGCAAATCCAGAGTCTCCTTATCCAGGTGGAATGCAATAGCCTTCCTATGCGCACAGTAACACAGTAGGTCCTCACTTGCTTAAGCTCTAATGAAGTCCTCACTGTTATTACTCTTCTCTCTCTGTTCTCCGTGGTCGGATAGAACAAAACCCGTACGACTGATGGCCTGAGGCTTGTTAACAGGGACCCTAGAGACGCCCCGACCCCCACAGTTTGCCACCTGTTTTCTTAGGGTCTTAGGTATTTTAGGTTGGGCAGCCAACCTGGAATTGACTGTCCTGACAGTCTCTGAAGCAATGGCGTAGAGCACTTTACTCCCTCGGTATTCTGGCTACCGGAACGTGCACCAGAAGGATGCAGCTCCTCTCGTCTACTATCCTCTCTGGTATCCGCTTGTTGCTATGCCTTCGTTTCTCACTCACTAGAACACGCTTCCTTTCAATGTCTCTTTCCTAGGATGCTGCCGCACTTGGGGCAGGCGCAGCTCCATGGACCCTCGTCCTCCTCAGACCGTAGTCTGGATCTGACTAAACCTCGCTCCAGACAGCTCGGCCTGGAGACCTTTCTCTCTCAGTCTCCAGCCAGGAACTCTCTCTAACTTTCCCTCCAACTACCAGTTTTACCTAACTGTGAGGAGTGGCCTAATAGATAGAACCTTTGCTCCCCCTGGTGGCTGGAGTGTGAAGTGTGTGGTGTGTTTGTGATACCTGGACAGAAGATCTCCTTTATTGCCTCCAGACGTATTATCACTCCCCCTGGTGGAGGAACAATACTACTGCAGCAACCAGGACTCTGGGGCGCTGCACGAGTATACAAGCTATATGTCTGCCTGTCGGTTTTTCTCCCTGCAGTCTGTAATCATTTCTATCTTTCTTGCAGCATTCCTCATTATGTCCTCCAGTGGAGAGCAGACCTCACACAGTGGACAGGAAACTGAAGTGAGTACATTTGCTGCTGATTGGTAAGTATTCACTGTACCTATTATACACATGTGGCAAAATATTTATTTTTACAGAACCCTTCCAGTGCAGATGAACAGGAGCAGCAGACTTTGGCCCAAGCTCCGGTGGCAAGACAGCGTGTTAGGATTTTTGACTGTTTTTATTTATTTTTGACTGTTGTTGGTACTCTTGCCTTTTTTTAATTTATTCTTGACTGTTTTTGGGATGCTTGACTTTTTGTTTTAAGGGCAGAGACTCACTGCGGTATTCCTTGTGTGATAATGGCATCGCACTGCACAGACTAGCCAGTACCTCTCCTGACACTAGCATGACAGCATGATTGATTACTATGCAGCTGTCAAGCTCAGGTCAGGAGAGCCAACAGCCAGTACAAGTTTTACAATGCGATTCTCGCAGGAGAAATACGGCAGTGTGTCTCTGCCCTCGTGTTTTATCTTTCTAAAATTTGTTTTTTCTTTTCTAGGTCCCACAATGGGAGGAGTACTTTATTGATAACGACCTTCTCATCACCCTGGTGCAGGAGCGAGTAGCGTTGTGGGACACCCAGGAGCAGCAGCACTCGGATGCTGTGGTGATTTGGCGGCTGTGGAATGAGGTGGCCCAAGCGCTGATGGATGACTGGGACAACGCCACGTCACATGTCAGAAAGGCTTTTCGTAAGTATTGCAGTGTGGTCTGACGCAGCAGTGAACTTGAAGGCCGGGATCACACAACTGTGTGTGATACAATAAAATCCTGCGAGTTTGTCGCATCACACACGGTTGTGGGATCCCTGCTTAAAGTGCATTAAAAATGTCTTTTATTTCCCTATTCACAGTGATCAAAGTCAAAACCCATTGGCGTTCGATGAAGGATTGCTTCAACAAGCACCTGAGACAGGAGATCCAAGTTTGCAGTGGTGCTGCAGCAAGGATCAAGAAATACAAATACTGTATTTTTCAGACTATAAGACTCACTTTTTCCCCAAAAAAATTGTGAGGAAAATGAAGTGGTTCATCTTATAGTTCGAAAGCAGGCTTACCGGTTGGTTGCGGCAGTGATGTGGTGGCGGCAGAGTTGCGGCGATGCTGAGGCGTGGTAGGCAGTACGGTGTGCACCTGAGCATGGTCCTTTCCTCAGGTGAGGTGACGCCGCGGCCTGATGTCCACGAAGAGGAGAGCTGGGTGAAACACGGGTTTCTCGGTGGCGGCGGCCATCTTCCTGAGGCCACAAGTGCGCAGATTGAGTTCTCTGCTTCCCGGAGCTCCAGGAAAATGGCCGCGCGTGCGCAGATTGAGATCGCGGCGGCCATTTTCCTGAAGTCAAGTTCGCGATCTCCATCTGCACACATGCTGCCTCCCACGGCCATTTTCCTGAAGCCCCGGGAAGCGGAGTACTCAATCTGCGCACACGCGGCCTCAGGAAGATGGTCGCCGTCACTGAGAAACCCATGATTAATCCAACTCTGCTGCTTGCCTTGTATACCGGGCTGCGGCGTCACCTCACCTGAGGAAGGGACCCTGCTCAGGTGCACGCATCACCGCACCTCTGCCGCATCCCCCCGGGGACACCAGGCAGCGGCAACACCCGCCTTAGCAGGAAGGGACCCTGCTAAGGTGCACTCCCCACAGCCCACACCAAACATCAGCACTGCCGACACCCAGCGCCTGCCCTCGGGCAAGATACCTTAAATTCGGACAATAAGACAGAACCCCATCTTATAAAAATATATTTTTTTTGCTATTTTCACCCCAAACTTTGGGGTGCGTCTTATGGTCCGCTGCGTCTTATAGTCCGAAAAATACGGTACCACTGGGTGCTGGATTTCCTGAGCCCTGTCCTTGCTCAGAGAATGTAAGTATTTGTGTGTTGTATTCCATTGTGTTGTATTCCCTAATGTGAAATTTTCTATTCCACAGGAGTTGGCGCTTTTACAATTGTTATTTTTTGGTAGTGTTTTTCTTTTCTTTTCACAGAACCTGTAGCAGTGCCCTCGAACCTGGATCTTCCTCTGGAGCGGTCCCTCATCAAACTGCCATGGACCAGTCTCAGACATTCACCAGCGAAGCAGCAAATGGGTCGGCATCACAGGCTGGAGAACAGGCAGCTGGTCCTTCTTGTGTTCCCCTGTCACAGTCCTCTACCTCTTTTTTTTTTGTCTTTTCCCACAAGCGGCAGAAGGCCTTGGACAGGTCACTCATGCCCGAGTTTATTCACTTGAGCTCGGTCTTCCAGAATTGTTTAAAGGCGCTGGGAGATAGACTGGAAAGTGGTCTGACCCATATTAACACACTTTTCCAGGATGTCAACCAGTGCCTTATCCGTCTGGAAGCCGCCATCCAGAGACCAGCACACCATTTTTTTTAACAAGATAGAGCAGGGCATGTCGGAACACCTTACACCTGAACTCTAGCTCAATGTGATGCAGGCCTGCAACGCTTACGTTCAGGCTATGCAGCAGACTCTGTACTACCTCCAGGCGCAGATGGTATTTCCACCTGTGCCACCAATTACATGCTTAACCTCTATACCGAGTTCTGCTGCATAACACTGTACGGCCACCACCACCATGCCCAGACCTGCCGCACACCACACCACCACCACCATGCTGGGTGCTGCTGAAAGCCTCTTCACCACCACGCCGAGCCCTGCTCCTGCACGGCCGTCCTCCTCCATCACCATGCCAGGTCCAGATCCTGCACGGCCGTCCACCTCCACCACCATGCCAGGTCCTGCACGGCCGTCCACCGCCACCACCAGGCTGGGTCCAGATCCTGCACAGCTGTCCACCGTCACCACCAAGCCGGGTCAACATTCTGCACGCCCTGCTGACCACACCACTCCCACCCTCCCAAGGAGAAACAAAAAAAGGAAGATCTCGCAGAAAAGTGGACATAAATTAAAACGAACTAAAACCAGAAGTGTCGGGCTACCTCTACCCTCACCTCCCAATGTGTCTGTGTCGTCCAGCTTTTCTCTCCCTTCCAATGTGTCTCTCCCGTCCCATGCTTCCTCTCCTAATAGGTCTACTTCCATCCTTGACCTCCCAGACCCAACAAGTTTAGTTACCCCTTCCCCTGGAACCCCTTCACCGTTCACCTGTAGCCAATCCTCTCAGCTCCACACCCCCCAGGTCCACATTTCCCCCTCAGTTCGTAAAAGTAAATTTTTTTGTAAATAAATGTGTGTTGTTTTCCCCCAATCAGTGCTTGATCTTTGTCTCTTAACCCCTTCACCCCCAAGGGTGGTTTGCACGTTAATGACCGGGCCAATTTTTACAATTCTGACCCCTGTCCCTTTATGAGGCTATAACTCTGGAACGCTTTGACGGATCTTGGCGATTCTGACATTGTTTTCTCGTGACATATTGTACTTCATGTTAGTGGTAAAATTTATTCGATATAACTTGCGTTTATTTGTGAAAAAAATGGAAATTTGGCGAAAATTTTGAAAATTTTGCAATTTTCCAACTTTGAATTTTTATGCCCTTAAATCACAGACATATGTCACGCAAAATACTTAATAAGTAACATTTCCCACATGTCTACTTTACATCAGTACAATTTTGGAACCAAAATTTTTTTTTGTGACGGAGTTATAAGGGTTAAAAGTTGACCAGCAATTTCTCATTTTTACAACACCATTTTTTTTTAGGGACCACATCTCATTTGAAGTCATTTTGAAGGGTCTATATGATAGAAAATACCCAAGTGTGACACCATTCTAAAAACTGCACCCCTCAAGGTGCTCAAAACCACATTCAAGAAGTTTATTAACCCTTCAGGTGTTTCACAGGAATTTTTGGAATGTTTAAATAAAAATGAACATTTAACTTTTTTTCACACAAAATTTATTTCAGCTCCAATTTGTTTTATTTTACCAAGGGTAACAGGAGAAAATGGACCCCCAAAGTTGTTGTACAATTTGTCCTGAGTACGCTGATACCCCATATGTGGGGGTAAACCACTGTTTGGGCGTATGGCAGAGCTCGGAAGGAAAGGAGCGCCATTTGACTTTTCAATGCAAAATTGACTGGAATTGAGATGGGACGCCATGTTGCGTTTGGAGAGCCCCTGATGTGCCTAAACACTGAAACCCCCTACAAGTGACACCATTTTGGAAAGTAGACCCCCTAAGGAACTTATCTTGATGTGTGGTGAGCACTTTGACCCACCAAGTGCTTCACAGAAGTTTATAATGCAGAGCCGTAAAAATAAAAAATCATATTGTTTCACAAAAATGATCTTTTCGCCCCCAATTTTTTATTTTCCCAAGGGTAAGAGAAGAAATTGGACCCCAAAAAATGTTGTGCAATTTGTCCTGAGTACGATGATACCCCATATGTGGGTGTAAACCATTGTTTGGGCGCATGGCAGAGCTTGGAAGGGAAGGAGCGCCATTTGACTTTTCAATGCAAAATTGACTGGAATTGAGATGGGACGCCATGTTGCGTTTGGAGAGCCCCTGATGTGCCTAAACATTGAAACTCCCTACAAGTGACACCATTTTGGAAAGTAGACCCCCTAAGGAACTTATCTAGATGTGTGGTGAGCACTTTGACCCACCAAGTGCTTCACAGAAGTTTATAATGCAGAGCCGTAAAAATAAAAAATCATATTTTTTCACAAAAATGATCTTTTCGCCCCCAATTTTTTATTTTCCCAAGGGTAAGAGAAGAAATTGGACCCCAAAAAATGTTGTGCAATTTGTCCTGAGTACGATGATACCCCATATGTGGGTGTAAACCATTGTTTGGGCGCATGGCAGAGCTTGGAAGGGAAGGAGCGCCATTTGACTTTTCAATGCAAAATTGACTGGAATTGAGATGGGACGCCATGTTGCGTTTGGAGAGCCCCTGATGTGCCTAAACATTGAAACTCCCTACAAGTGACACCATTTTGGAAAGTAGACCCCCTAAGGAACTTATCTAGATGTGTGGTGAGCACTTTGACCCACCAAGTGCTTCACAGAAGTTTATAATGCAGAGCCGTAAAAATAAAAAATCATATTTTTTCACAAAAATGATCTTTTCGCCCCCAATTTTTTATTTTCCCAAGGGTAAGAGAAGAAATTGGACCCCAAAAAATGTTGGCCAATTTGTCCTGAGTACGCTGATACCCCATATGTGGGTGTAAACCATTGTTTGGGCGCATGGCAGAGCTTGGAAGGGAAGGAGCGCCATTTGACTTTTCAATGCAAAATTGACTGGAATTGAGATGGGACGCCATGTTGCGTTTGGAGAGCCCCTGATGTGCCTAAACATTGAAACTCCCTACAAGTGACACCATTTTGGAAAGTAGACCCCCTAAGGATCTTATCTAGATGTGTTTTGAGAGCTTTGAACCCCCAAGTGTTTCACTACAGATTATAACGCAGAGCCGTGAAAATAATTTTTATTTTTTTTCTCAAAAATGATTTTTTTAGCACCCAGCTTTGTATTTTTACAAGGGTAACAGAATAAATTGGACCCCAAAATTTGTTTTCCAATTTGTCCTGAGTACGCTGATACCCCATATGTGGGGGGGAACCACTGTTTGGGCGCATGACAGAGCTCGGAAGGGAAGGAGCGCCATTTGGAATGCAGACTTAAATGGATTGGTCAGCAGCCGTCACGTTGCATTTGCAGAGCCCCTGATGTACCCAAACAGTACAAACCCCCCACAAGTGACCCCATATTGGAAACTAGACCTCCCAAGGAACTTATCTAGATGTGTTTTGAGAACTTTGAACCCCCAAGTGTTTCACTAAAGTTTATAGCGCAAAGCCGTGAAAATAAAAATTCTTTTTTTTTTTCACAAAAATGATTTTTTAGCCCCCAGTTTTGTATTTTTACAAGGGTAACAGGATAAATTAGACCCCAAAAGTTGTTGTCCAATTTGTCCTGAGTACGCTGATACCCCATATGTGGGGGGGAACCACTGTTTGGGTGCATGACAGAGCTCGGAAGGGAAGGAGCGCCATTTGGAATGCAGCCTTAAATGGATTGGTCTGCAGGCGTCACGTTGCATTTGCAGAGCCCCTGATGTACCCAAACAGTACAAACCCCCCACAAGTGACCCCATATTGGAAACTAGACCTCCCAAGGAACTTATCTAGATGTGTTGTGAGAACTTTGAACCCCCAAGTGTTTCACTACAGTTTATAACGCAGAGCCGTGAAAATAAAACATCTTTTTTTTCCCACAAAAATGATTTTTAGCCCCCCAAATTTTTATTTTCCTAAGGATAACAAGAGAACTTGGACCCCAGAAGTTGTTGTTCAATTTGTCCCGAGTACGCTGATAACACATATGTTGGGGTAAACCCCTTTTTGGGCGCACGGGAGAGCTCGGAAGGGAAGGAGCACTGTTTTACTTTTTCAACGCAGAATTGGCTGGAATTGAGATTGGACGCCATGTCGCGCTTGGAGAGCCCCTGATGTGCCTGGACAGTGGAAACTCCCCAATTCTACCTGAAACCCTAACCCAAACACACCCCTAACCCTAATCCCAACGGTAACCCTAACCACACCCCTAGCCCTGACACACCCATAATTCTAATCCCAACCCTAATCCAAACGTAAATGTAATCCAAACCCTAACCCTAACTTTACCTCCAACCCTAGCCCTAACCCTAACCCTACCCCTCACCCTAACCCTAAACGTGACTGAAATACGTGTCACTAAAATACGTGTCACTAAAATACGTGGCACTGAAATACGTGGCACTGAAATACGTGGCACTGAAACACGTGGCACTGAAACACGTGGCACTGAAACACGTGGCACTGAAACACGTGGCACTGAAATACGTGGCCCTAAAATACGTGGCACTGAAATACGTGGCACTGAAATATGTGGCACTGAAATACGTGGCACTGAAATACGTGGCACTGAAACACGTGGCACTGAAATACGTGATACGTGGCACTGAAATATGTGGCACTGAAATACGTGGCACTTAAATACGTGGCACTGAAATATGTGATACGTGGCACTGAAATACGTGGCACTGAAATACGTGGCACTGAAATACGTGGCACTGAAATACGTGGCACTGAAATACGTGGCACTGAAATATGTGATACGTGGCACTTAAATACGTGGCACTGAAACACGTGGCACTGAAACACGTGGCACTGAAATACGTGGCACTGAAATACGTGGCACTGAAATACGTGGCACTGAAATACGTGGCACTGAAATACGTGGTACTAAAATATGTGGCACTGAAATACGTGATACGTGGCACTGAAATACGTGGCACTGAAACACGTGGCACTGAAATACGTGGCACAGAAATACGTGGCACTGAAATATGTGGCACTGAAATACGTGGTACTAAAATATGTGGCACTGAAATACGTGATACGTGGCACTGAAATACGTGGCACTGAAACACGTGGCACTGAAATACGTGGCACAGAAATACGTGGCACTGAAATACGTGGCACTGAAATACGTGGCACTGAAATACGTGGCACTGAAATACGTGGCACTATGACTGTCAGAAAATGTTCATTAAACGGTTAGGGGTGAGGTTAGGGGTAGAGTTAGGGTTAGGGTTTGGATCCCTTTATCACCTTGATGGTGGTGGGTGGCTTTTCAGTGTGTTTTCTGTTTTTTTTCGATAAAAATGCATGCGTTTTTAACGCAAACAAACGCATGTGCTTAAAAACGCAAGAAAATACTGCAGGTTGTATTTCTGAAAATGAACGCATGCAGAAAAAAACCGCATGCGTTTTCAATGTCAAATATAGGGAAAAAACGCATGCGGTTTTTTGTGCAAAAAACGCTGCAGACAAAAACGCAAGTGTGAAACCAGCGACGCTTTTTATAGCAAAAAAGTTTTTGCGTCTCCACATTTTGAGACCTATAATTTTTCCACATTTTGCTCCACAGAGTCATGTGAGGTCTTGTTTTTTGCGGGACGAGTTGACGTTTTTATTGGTAACATTTTCGGACACGTGACCATTTTTGATCGCTTTTTATTCCGATTTTTGTGAGGCAGAATGACCAAAAACCTGCTATTCATGAATTTCTTTTGGGAGAGGCGTTTATACCGTTCCGCGTTTGGTAAAATTGATAAAGCAGTTTTATTCGTCGGGTCAGTACGATTACAGCGATATCTCATTTATATCATTTTTTTATGTTTTGGCGCTTTTATACGATAAAAACTAAAATATAGAAAAAATAATTATTTTGGTATCGCTTTATTCTCAGGACTATAACTTTTTTATTTTTTTGCTGATGATGCTGTATGGCGGCTTTTTTTTTGCGGGACAAGATGACGTTTTCAGCGGTACCATGGATATTTATATCAGTCTTTTTGATCGTGTGTTATTCCACTTTTTGTTCGGCGGTATGGTAATAAAGCGTTGTTTTTTGCCTCGTTTTTTTTTTTTTTTTCTTACGGTGTTTACTGAAGGGGTTAACTAGTGGGGCAGTTTTATAGGTTGGGTCGTTACGGACGCGGCGATACTAAATATGTGTACTTTTATTGTTTTGTTTTTTTTATTTAGATAAAGAAATGTATTTATGGGAATAATATATTTTTTTTATTATTATTTATTTAGGAATTTTTTTTTTATTTTTTTTTACACATGTGGAAAAATTTTTTTTTTACTTTTTTACTTTGTCCCAGGGGGGGACATCACAGATCATTGATCTGGCAGTGTGCACAGCACTCTGCCAGATCGACGATCTGCTGTGCAGGGCTGCAGGCTTTCCAAGTGTCTGCTCTGAGCAGACACTCGGTAAGCCACCTCCCTCCCTGCAGGACCCGGATGCCGCGGCCATCTTGGATCCGGGACCTGCGGCGAGGAGGGAGGTAGGAGACCCTCAGAGCAACGCGATCACATCGCGTTGCTCCGGGGGTCTCAGGGAAGCCCGCAGGGAGCCCCCTCCCTGCGCGATGCTTCCCTATACCGCCGGTACACTGCGATCATGTTTGATCGCGGTGTGCCGGGGGTTAATGTGCCGGGGGCGGTCCGTGACCGCTCCTGGCACATAGTGCCGGATGTCAGCTGCGATATGCAGCTGACACCCGGCCGCGATCGGCCGCGCTCCCCCCGTGAGCGCCGCTGATCGATGATGACGTACTATCCCGTCGGCGGTCATACGGGCCCACCCCACCTCGACGGGATAGTACGTCAAATGTCGGGAAGGGGTTAAGTTGCCGGCAACACACACCGTGCGCCGTCAACACACAAGTCACCGCATACACAGTGTTTTTACCACCTCACATCTCCATGACACACAATCTACAGCGCCTCTTTATTTGCTTTACCAGCAGCATTGCTTCTTGTGTGTGTAATGGAGCTATGAGGTGGCAAAAAGACAAAAAGGAATGAAAATCCTCCAAAAATATTTATTAACCCCTTTACCCCAAGGGTGGTTTGCCCATTAATGACCGGGCCAATTTTTACATTTCTGACCACTGTCCCTTTATGAGGTTATAACTCTGGAACGCTTCAACGCATCTCGGTGATTCTGACACTGTTTTCTCGAGACATATTGTACTTCATGATAGTGGTAAAATTTCTTTGATATTACCTGCGTTTATTTGTGAAAAAAAATGGAAATTTGGCGAAAATTTCGCAATTTTCCAACTTTTAATTTTTATGCCCTTAAATCACAGAGATATGTCACACAAAATACTTAATGAGCAACATTTCCCACATGTCTACTTTACATCAGCACAATTTTGGAAACAATTTTTTTGTTTTGTTAGGGAGTTATAAGAGTTAAACGTTGACCAGCAATTTCGCATTTTTACAACACCATTTTGTTTTAGGGACCATGTCACATTTGAAGTCATTTTGAGGGGTCTATATGATAGAAAATACCCAAGTGTGACACCATTATAAAAACTGCACCCCTTAAGGTGCTCAAAACCACATTCAAGAAGTTTATTAACCCTTCAGGTGTTTCACAGGAATTTTTGGAATGTTTAAAAAAATGAACATTTAATTTTTTTTCACAAAAAATTTACTTCAGCTCCAATTTGATTTATTTTACCAAGGGTAACATGAGAAAATGGACCCCAAAAGTTGTTGTACAATTTGTCCTGAGTACCTGGATACCCCATATGTGGGGGTAAACCACTTTTTGGGTACATGGCAGAGCTCGGAAGGGAAGGAGCGCCATTTTACTTTTCAATGCAAAATTGGCTGGAATTGAGATGGGACGCCATGCTGTGTTTGGAGAGCAACTTATGTGCCTAAACATTGAAACCCCCCACAAGTGACACCATTTTGGAAATAGACCCCCTACGGAACTTATCTAGATGTGTGGTGAGCACTTTAACCCACCAAGTGCTTCACAGAAGTTTATAATGTAGAGCTGTAAAAATAAAAAATAATATTTTTTCACAAAAATGAAAATTTTGCCTCCAATTTTTTATTTTCCCAAGGGTCCCAGAAGAAATTGTATCCCAAAAGTTGTTGTGCAATTTGTCCTGAGTACGCTGATACCCCATATGTGGGGGTAAACCACTGTTTGGGTGCATGGCAGAGCTCAGAAGGGAAGGAGCGCAGTTTGACTTTTCAATGCAAAATTGGCTGGAATTGAGATGGGATGCCATGTTGCTTTTGGAGAGCCCCTGATGTGCCTAAACATTGAAACCCCCCACAAGTGACACCTTTTTGGAAAGTAGACCCCATAAGGATCTTATCTAGATGTGTTGTGAGAGCTTTAAACCCCCACAAGTGTTTCACTACAGTTAATAATGCAGAGCCGTGAAAATAAAAAATCATTTTTTTTCCACAAAAATTATCTTTAACACCCAGTTTTGCATTTTCCCAAGGGTAACAGGAGGAATTGGTCTGCAAAAGTTGTCCAATTTGTCCTGAGTACGCTGATACCCCATATGTGGGGGGGAACCACCGTTTGGGCACATGGCAGAGCTCGGAAGGGAAGGAGCGCTATTTGGAATGCAGACTTAAATGGATTGGTCTGCAGGCGTCACATTGCATTTGCAGAGCCCCTGATGTACCAAAACAGTAGAAACCCCCCACAAGTGACCCCATATTGGAATCTAGACCCCCCAAGGAACTTAACTAGATGTGTTGTGAGAACTTTGAACCCCCAAGTATTTCACTACAGTTTATAACGCAGAGCCGTGAAAATAAAAAATCATTTTTGTCCCACAAAAATGTTTTTTTAGCCCCCCAAATTTTTATGTTCCCAAGGGTATCAAGAGAAATTGGACCCCGGAATTTGTTGTCCAATTTGTCCTGAGTACGCTGATACCCCATATGTTGGGGTAAACCCCTGTTTGGGCGTACGGGAGAGCTCGGAAGGGAAGGAGCACTGTTTTACTTTTTCAACGCAGAATTGGCTGGAATTGAGATCGGACGCCATGTCGCATTTGGAGAGCCCTGATGTGCCTAAACAGTGGAAACCCCCAATTCTAACTGAAACCCTAACCCAAACACACCCCTAAACCCAATCACACCCCTAACCCCAACCCTAACCACACCCCTAACTCCAACACACCCCTAACCCTAATCCCAACCATAACCCTAACCACACCCCTAACCCTAATCCCAGCCGTAAATGTAATCCAAACCCTAACCCTAGCCCCAACCCTAACGGGAAAATGGAAATACATTTTTTTTATTTTTTTATTTTTCCCTAACTAGGGGGGTGATGAAGGGGGGTTTGATTTACTTTTATTGTGGGTTTTTTAGCGGATTTTTATGATTGGCAGTTGTCACACACTAAAAGACGTTTTTTATTGCAAAAAATATTTTTTTGCCTTACCACATTTTGAGAACTATAATTTTTCCATATTTTGGTCCACAGAGTCATGTAAGGTCTTGTTTTTTTGCAGGACGAGTTGATGTTTTTATTGGTAACATTTTCGGGCACATGACATTTTTTGTTTGCTTTTTATTCCGATTTTTGTGAGGCAGTATGACCAAAAACCAGCTATTCATGAATTTCTTTTTTTTTTTTGGGGGGGGGGGGGGCTTTTATACCGTTCCGCGTTTGGTAAAATGGACAAAGCAGTTTTATTGTTTGGGTCAGTACGATTACAGCGATACCTCATTTAGATTTTTTTATGTTTTGGTGCTTTTATACAATAAAAACTGTTTTATAGAAAAAAGAATTATTTTTGCATCGCTTTATTCTGAGGACTATAACTTTTATTTTTTCACTGATGACGCTGTATGGCTGCTCGTTTTCTGCGGGACAAGATGGCGTTTTCAGCGTTTACATGCTTATTTATATCTGTCTTTTTGATCGCGTGCTATTCCACTTTTTGTTCGGCGGTATAATAAAGGGTGGTTTTTTGCCTCCTTTTTTTTAATTTTTTTTTTACGGTGTTCACTGAAGGGGTTAACTATTGGGAAAGTTTTATAGGTCGGGTAGCTATGGATGCGGCGATACTAAATAGGTGTACTTTTATTGTTTTTTTTATTATTTAGATAAAGGAATGTATTTATGGGAACAATATATATATATTTTTTTTCTTTATTTAGGAATTTTTTTTTTTTTTTTACACATCTGAATATTTTTTTTTTACTTTAAACATTGCCCCAGGGAAGGGGGGCATCATGTTATAGTGACAGATCGCTGATCTGACACTTTGCAGAGCACTGTGTCAGATCAGCGATCTGACATGCAGGGCTGCAGGCTTACCAGATCTTGCTCTGAACAGGCGCTAGTAAGCCACCTCCCTGCAGGAACCGGATGCAGCCCCTTGGCCATTTTGGATCTGGGGCCTGCAGGGAGGATACGCTCGGTACAAGGTGAGCACATCGCCTTGTACCGAGGGTCTCAGGGAAGCCCGCAGGGAGCCCCCTCCATGCGCGATGCTTCCCTATGCCCCCGGAACACTGCGATCATGTTTGATCGCAGTGTGCCGGGGGTTAATGTGCCGGGGCGGTCTGTGACCGCTCCTGGCACACAGTGCCGGATGTCAGCTGCGATAGTCAGCTGACACCAGGCCGCGCTCCCCCCGTGAGCGCGGCCGATCGCTATGACGTAATATCCCGTCGGTGGGCATACGAGCCCACCCCACCTCGACGGGATAGTACGTCTGATGTCAGAAAGGGGTTAATACAGCAAAAAAGGTCAGGGGTCAACAATGCTCACCTGCCCAGGCGTCAGCACTAGTGCACTCAGGATGCAGTGTTTTCTGACACATGGGCAGGTGAGTAAAGATATGAGGTGGATTAGTTCCATCATCTCTTCAGTCTGCAGTAATATATAGAAATGCAGACTGAAGAGATGATGGAGCTAATCCAATTTCACCTACCATAGCACTGACCCCAGAGAGAAGAGGTGTAGTGTAAAGCATGGGTTACATAACCTCATTTGGTTATAATCCAATCCCTGTCTCATGCAATCTGCATGATACAGCGAGTGAACTATATAAAAACTGTAGTTGTGAACCGGTGATCACCTTATTAACCTCTAAAAATTATTATTCTAATATAGAGAACCACAACAAATGGCATTAGCAAGAGGTTGTGGCAGGGGGAAATTAAAATGATTCCCATACAACCTTTGGCCCATGTCTGAGTTTTTAAATGTTTGTGAGTTATTACAAAGACTAAAAGATCCAATGACCACAGCAACAAACCTACAGTCAGCAGCTGCAATCGCCATGAGCACTAAGGAAAAATATCTTTTTATAATTAAAGTACTCGGATCCAATTCCAACCGGTTTGGTAATCCTGATATGTCTTCCGTTCACTGCTCCCAAACAGTTGAGGAAATCACAAACTTCAAAAAATTGGTCTTTAGTTTGCTTCCAGATTTCTGTGATGGGTGGGGGGATAAATTCTGCATGGAGAACATCCCACCAAGCCCAGCAGGTGTTTGCGACAATCCCAGAGAGTGTGAAAATTCCAGAACTGGAAATGGAGCGATGATAGGCTCTCTCCGGTAGCCAGGAATCTGACGAAAAGAGAGAGAAAAACATAAATCAGAACAATAATTTTTATGACTGGGGGAGGGGGGGGAAGGAAAGGAAAGAGAAGGAAACTTTTAGAACAATAACATTTAGGACAGTATTTAAGCTAAACAAAAAAAAGGGGAAAATATTAAGTACATTGCAGAACAATAATAATTATGACAGGCGTTAATGTTTAAATATTATGTACCTTAGTGTCACCTGCAGACGTTCCTCAGCAGGAATTGCTCTACGGAGCTGGGTGTCCTGCCTCCTGATAGCTCTTTGTTCACGGTCCAGCAATTCCATAAAGCTATCTTGAGACATCATCATGTACTCGAAATATTTCTCCGGGTTTTCACAGAGCTCACTGAATAAGGAGTGGTAGGCTCCACGGCTCTGTTGTAGTTCAAGAATAGGGTGCTGCCAAAAGTGTCGACGTCTTCTCTGTTGTTCTCTTTTCCGTTCTTGCGCACAAGTAAATGCAAAGGAAGGAAACAAGTTATAAATAATAATCTTTATTTTTATATAGCGCTATCATATTACGCAGCGCTTTACATACATTATCATCGCTGTCCCTGATGGGGCTCACAATCTAAATTCCCTATCGGTATGTCTTTGGAATGTGGGAGGAAGCCGGAGTACCCGGAGGAAGCCCACACAAACACGGGGAGTACAAACTCCTTGCAGATGTTGTCCTTGGTGGGATTTGAACCCAGGACTCCAGCGCTGCAAGGCTGCAGTGCTAACCACTGAGCCACCTTGCTGCCCCTAAAGTTTACATCCAAATACAGATTCCGATAGAAACTCTCCATGCGAAGATCCATCCTGACAGGATACAGGAGCAACATGTGACTATTTCATCTGCATAAGGGTTTATATAGAGAAATCCCATGAGCCACGCCCATTTGGCATGGCTTGTTTCAAGAACATTTTTCTTGAAACAATGTTTCCTTTGAAACGCATGCACATAAAAAACGCGAACGCATGCAAAAATGCGTGCAAACGTTGCGTTTTTTTTTTGTTTATCCGTCATGCATAAGTTGTTGCTGAAAAATAACAGCGTTATTATGCATTTTGCATTGTGTTTGCAGACGAGACGCTGCAGACTCAACCGCAAATGTGAACCTAGCCTTACTTTAGTTTTTTCGTTGTGATTTGAGTGTCGGAATATATACTTTTGTGATGCGTTTCTGCTGCAGAAACGCACTAAATATGCATGTGCATTTTATACATGCAAATTTTCAGCATCTAATGCAAGTCTATGGGAAAAACCTGCACATAAAACGCACTGTAGCCACAAGAGAAATTGACATGTTGTGGAAGTGAAAAATGCACCACAGGTCTCTTTACATAGGGTAAAATAAGTATGCAGCATCAAAAACTCACCAAACACTGAGCAGGGGCACACAACCTTACATACTCCCCAAACCCTTATTGTACATTACAAGGACCCTCACTATATGACCCCCAAATCCCACCGCCTACTGCCCCCATCATGATACACCCCAGGAAAATCCCACAGCAGATAGCTCCCTTCATGATACACCCCATACAAATAGAATTGCAGACAGCCCCCTTCATGATATACCCCACTCAAATAACACCACAGACAGCTCCCTTCATGATACACCTCAAACACCATCGCAGACAGCCCCCTTCATGGTACACTTCATGCAAATCCCAGCGCCGAAAGCCCCTTCAGGATACACCCAACCATAGACAGCTCCCCTCATGATACACCCCATCCAAATAGAACTGCAGACAGCAGCCTTCAAGATACACTCAACACAAATAGCACACCAGACAGCAGCATTCATGATACACCCACCCAAATACCACCAGACAGCTCCCTTCATGATACACCTCATCCAAATAGAACTGCAGACAGCCCCCTTCATGATACACCCCACCCAAATAGCACCATTCATGACACACCTCATCCGAATAGAATTGCAGACAGCTCCCTTCATGATATACCCCAGCCAAATCCCACCGCATACAGGCCCCTTCATGATACACCCCACCACAGACAGCACCATTCATGATACACCACACCCAAATGCCACTGCAGACAGCCCCCCTCATGATACACCCCACCGCAGACAGCCCCCTTCATGATACACTGACCTAAATCCCACCGCAGATAGCCCCCTTTATGATACACAAAACCACAACCACCCCCCTTCATGATACACCCCACATCATGATACACCCCACCATTCATGATACACCACACCCAAATCCCACCACAGACAGCACCATTCATGATACACCGACCTAAATCCCACCGCAGATAGCCCCCTTCATGATACACAAAACCACAGCCACCCCCTTCATGATACACCACACCCAAATCCCACCGCAGACAGCTCCCACCCAAAATCCCACCAGATAGCTCCCTTCATGATACACCCCACCAGACAGCACCATTCATGACACCCTGACCCAAATAGCACTGCATACAGCCCCCTTCATGATACACCCCACCACAGATGGCACATTCATAATACACCCACTCAAATCCCACTGCAGATAGCCCCCATGATACAACCCACCAAAGCCGCCCTCTCATTATACCATGACACCAGTCTTTTACAGCCCGTGGAGCTTGAATTGCAGCTTTTATTTTTTCCTCCTTGCGCCCCACGTGACCTCATACCTACAAGGGGCCTATATACATTTTAGCATCTACCACGGTTTCTTTAAGGTCTTTTTGTAGAAAGGGGGCGTAGTTGGGACCGTTTTAGACGACGGAGAGATCCGTCCCTAGTTTGTCTGTATATGGCTGATGCCGCTACCCGCGAACGTAAAGAGAAATAGTGTTTGCGCTCCAAGTCTCTATTCCAAATTGTTCGTGTGCGTTCCAAGCGACGCATACGTCAACCTGAAAGCGCAAGAGCATGACTCTTGCAGAATTGTATTGTCCCTGATAACTTTATGAAAAAAAAATGAGAGCAGCCATGTTATAGAAGCGCAAAAAGCAACGACAATAATGGCAAGTGACAGGGATAAAAAAGGACAGTAGTTCCTTCAACTCTGGCCTTTCAGTTTCACGACTCATTTCATACCCGCGCGCTCAAGTCTCGGTTTCCGGTTATCATAGCTTTGCCCGTAGAGCAGCCTCCTGACAGTGTGCAGGTCCAGTCAGCGGACGCTCGGAGTCTCCTAGGAAACCTCCGAGTCTGTGAGGCGCCTGTTGCGGTGTGACAGGTTAGTCTTTCAGGTAGGTCTCCATGTACTCCCGCATTGTCTGCACTGGTGTATTAGTGCTGCTGGGGAAAGCATGAGAATCAGACCCCTCCTCTCCCGGTGACACGGAGCGGAGCCCGACCTATGTCTCCCTGCTGTGAATGCACTGCGAGTAAGCGGAGTTTTTTTCTTCCTTGGCTGCTGCCTGGCAGCTCAGATTCAGGTTACTGAAGTGCGACTATGACTCGTGGGAGGAGCAGTCAGGAGAGAAGTAGAGGTGTACTGGGGAAATGGTGCAGACAAGCACAGGACAGGGTGGATGGGAAAAGAGACAAAAGGGCTTCCTATTGTTAACCCTTAAGTGCCCCCAGACTGCAAGCATTAGGCTATGTGCACACGTTCGGAATTGCCGCGGAAATTTCCGTGACAATTCCCCAACTCCCTGCCGCGGGTAAAATACATGCGGAATTGGCATGCGTTTTCTCGCTAAACACTAGCGTTTTCCAAGCGATCTGTAGCATCGCTTGGAAAACTGATTGACAGGTTGGTCACACTTGTCAAAAATAGTGTTTGGCAAGTGTGACCAACTTTTTACTGTTGATGCTGCCTATGCCGCATCAATAGTAAAAATATAGAATGTTAAAAATAATAAAAAAAATTAAAATCCTTGCGATGCTCCCGACAACTCCCATTCCCAGCGATGCCTTGCGACAATAACACCAGATGATGTAGCATCACGCGAGACCGCTACGTCATCACAGGTCATTGTGCAAGGCATCACTGGGAACGGGAGCATCGCTAAGACCTGGGCTGGATCCGGGGGCCGCCAGAAGGTGAGTATAACTATTTTTTATTACCAGTGCCTTGAGGAGAGTCTCCTCTCCTCCACACCGGGGTACCATCCGCACATGATCCGCTTACATTGTGCATGGTGGGCATAGCCCCATGCGTAAAGTAATCGGATCAATGCATTCCTATGTGTGCAGAATCACCGCGATTCCACACAAAGAATGAGCATGCTGCGTATTTTTCCACGATGCGATTCCGCCGTGGAAAAATAGCAGCATAACCACAGCATTGCAGAATCCCATTGAATTCAATGGGTTGTGTATGCGTTTTTACAGCGTACAGTTTGTGTAGTGTGTGTGTGTACAGTGTGTGTGTTAGCACAGTGCTTGCAACATGCTTTTATTTTTACAAAATTATAATATACTTAGCAAAAACATATCACAGCACTTACTAATTCAAAAAGGACATGTACAAAAAACGCCACATATTAGAAAGTAATACATATTAAGACTACAACCGAGTAGCAGGGGCTCTGTTCACAAGAGCTAACAATCTGAGGAAACAGCAATGCTAAAAACACAGTCTTTACTGTTTCACTAGATACTTATACAGGTGTATAATGAGGCTCTCACTTTACGGGCAAAGACCTGGAACGATGACAGGGTAAAACATATTTCTATTTAAAAAAAGAGCCGGTTCGTGAGCTGAAAGAGAGTGCTCTTTATGGTGAGCGGAGCCGAATGAGTCGAATCACCAAAAAGAGCCAGACTGCCCATCACTCTGCTGTACTGGATAGCGATCACCTGTGGCTTACACCGTTATCTTCATGGTGACGAGCGGCATACATGCATTGCTTAGTACAACTGTGGGACATTAAAAGGAATCACCCCCTAGGCGTTTTTAAGTAAAAGAGCCACCTTCAGCAGCACTAAGGCTGCATTCTGTGAAGGTGGCTCTTATGCTTAGTATCCCTAGGAATGCTGAAATAATCACTTTTATTAATTGCCCGCCATACCTCTATTAGGCCGGCGTCACAGTCAGCGTAGGTAAATACAATCCGTTTTTTACGGCCGTAATACGCAGAAATGTTCCCAAAATAGTGATCCATATGTCATCCATAGGCAGGGTGTGGCAGCATATTTTGCGCATGTCATCCTCCGTATGTAATCCGTATGGCATCCGTACTGCGATATTTTCTCGCAGGCTTGCAAAACCGACATACAATGGATCCATGGGCTCAAATATTCGTTAAAACATATATACGGTCTCTCTATCTATCTATCTATCGGTCTCTCTATCTATCTATCTATCTATCTATCTATCTATCTATCTATCTATCTATCTATCTATCTATCTATCTATTTCAGCGCTATATAGCAGAAAAGCCGGTAATTCAATTGCCAGCTTTTCCTATCTCCTTCACAAACCCGACATGATATGAGACATGGTTTACATACAGTAAACCATCTCATATCCCTTCTTTTATTACATATTCCTCTTTACTAATGTAAGAAGTGTCTCTGTGTAAAATTTGGGGTCTCTAGCTCTTAAATTAAAGGGTTATATCGCGGAAAAAATTGGCGTGGGCTCCCGCGCAATTTTCTCTGCCAGAGTGGGGAAGCCAGTGACTGAGGGCAGATATTAATAGCCTAATTAATAGCCTATTAATAGCCTAATAGTCCATGATTATTGGCCCCCCTTGGCTAAAAACATCTGCCCTCAGCCACCCCAGAAAAGGCACATCTGTAAAGATGCGCCTATTCTGGCACTTAGCCTCTCTTCTCACTCCCGTGTAGCGGTGGGATATGGGGTAATGAAGGGTTAATGTCACCTTGCTATTGTAAGGTGACATTAAGCCAGGTTAATAATGGAAAGGCGTCCATTATGACACCTATCCATTATTAATCCTATAGTACGAAATGGTTAATAAAACACACACACACACACAATATTAAAAAGTATTTTAATGAAATAAACACACATGTTGTTTTAATATTTTATTATACTCTTAATTCACCTGAAGACCCTTGTCACCTAAAATAAAGTTAAAAAAAAACCAAACAACCATATTCCATACCTTCCATCGTTCAGTCTTGTCCTACAATGTAAATCCATCTGAAGGGGATAAATCCTTTTACACCCAGGAGCTCTGCTAATGCAGCTGTGCTCCTGTCTGTAAAACTTGGTCAATGAATGGAATGCATGGGAATGTACTGTAGTTAAGTAAGGGTGGCTGGGGGCAGATGTTTTTAGCCAGGGGGGCCAATAACCATGGACCCTTAATATCTGCCCTCAGTCACTGGCTTTCCCACTCTGGCGGAGAAAATTGCGTGGGAGCCCACGCCAATTTTTTCAGCGATTTAACCCTTTAATTCAATAGCTAGAGACCCCAAATTTTACACAGACACTTGTTACATTAGTAAAAAGGAATATGCAATAAAAGAAGGGATATGAGATGGTTTACTGTATGTAAACCATGTCTCATATCATGTTGGGTTTGTGAAGGAAATAGGAAAAGCCGGCAATTGAATTACCGGCTTTTCTATAGAACACCGGTGCGTATTTCTCGCAAGTCACACTGCTGGTCCGTGTGTAGTCCGTATTTTTCTCGCCCCCATAGACTTTCATTAGTGGATTTTTTGCGCAATACCCTGACAAATGCAGCATGCTGCGATTTTCTACGACCGTACCAGACCGTATAATACGGATCAGTAAAATACGGCAGATAGGAGCTGGGCCATAGAGAATCATTGTACCGTAAGCAATCCGTATTTCTCCTACCCCCATGACAGCACCACGGAGAGAGGGATCCACCCTCAGGGACAGGAAACTCACAGGTTAAAAAGGCGGAACCTCTCTTCCACCTCAGTTCGGTTTCCTGTCCCTGACGGGGAACCCACGGGTAAACATACCTGCAATGCGGGATTCTGGGGACCATCCGGCCGAGTTAGTGCAGCGGGGGGCCCTGCCACGGTCTAGGTGGAGTCCGTCCCCCGAAGGCGCCATCCGGGGTCGGCTGGCCCTGAGTAGGTGCAGGGAAGAGGCAGTGAAGAGGATATCGGTCTGCCTCTTCCCTTTTAACCAGCGACCGGTAATAGGTAGCGGCGGCTACCTGGTGCAATACCGCCGGTCTGAAGGCACTGGGGGATGGCGGCGGCGGCCGGTGACAGGAACAACGAAAAAGGACGCAGCGGCGGCTGCGGTGAAACCTCCGGTCCCCCCAGGAGCCGGCGGCCAGCATGGATGCTGCAGATAATGGCGGCCGCAGGTTAGTGCGCAGGCGCGGCGGAGTCACTTCCGGGTCGGCGCAGGGGCGCCTGGGACCGGAAGTTAGACGCTGCGGGCGGGCAATTTAAACAGCTGAGCAGCTGGGAATCGCTGCTCAGCGATCTATCAATATGAGTGGATCAGAGCAGCCTGCAGAAGAAATTCTGCAACCCCTGCAGAAGAAACGTCCGCAGCAAAACCCGCAGCAACAGCGCCACAGCTCTGGATCACAACGTAGCAGAGGCTCCAGTGGATCCAGGAGGAAGAAAACGGTTCAAGTGGAGGACGCGTCCCCAAGACCTGAACCGGTACCTTCCTCATATCAGGAGGGTAAGTGGACTCCGTGGAAGTACATATTCTAAATAGGGTTTTATTATGTCCCTAGGGAAAGAAATGTACAGAGAAAACTAAGCACAAGGTGTGTGCAATATGCAGTGCAGATTTACCTATCACGTGGGTCAAAAAACTCTGTGCAATTTGCATAGAGAGAACTTTAAGCGAAGAGACCCAAAGGTTTGCATCAAGCCTTCAAGACCTAATTAAATCTCAGGTGGAAGTTGCGCTTAAAAGCGTAAAAAACCTTAAAAGGAAACACAAGTCGAGGCGTAAATCCCCGGATTCTAGTTCCAGTGAGGAACAGAGTGTCCAATACTGCTCCGATAGTTCCCTATCCTCTTCATCATCCTCGACATCATCAGAGAGTGGTCGTAACTGTTTCCCTATAGATGAAACAGATGCGCTAATAAAAGCAGTCAGAACGACTATGGGGCTAGCAGACACTCGGTCTAAAAAAACAGCAGAAGACCTTATGTCCAGCGGCTTAGAGCAGAAGAAACGTCGTGTATTTCCGCTGAATGAAAAAATACAGGCCCTGATAAAGAAAGAATGGAAGAGGCCGGACAAAAAAGTCCTCCTAGCTCCAAAAAGAAAATACCCGTTCGACGACCCTGCATGTTCCTCTTGGGGGAAAGCACCTAAAATAGATGTCGCTATTGCGAAGGCCTCCAAGAAATTTGCGTTACCCTTTGAGGATATGGGGACCCTTAAGGACCCAATGGACAAAAAGGCTGAAGTGTTCTTGAAAGGTTCCTGGGAAGCAGCTAGCGAGGGGTTAAAACCAGGAATAGCCGCTACATGTACAGCAAGAGCATTGATGGTGTGGCTGGACCATCTTGAGTCTCAGTTGAGAAACAAAACCTCACGGGAAACAATGTTGGATTCCGTGTCGGTAATGAGGGGTGCGGCGGCATATTTGGCAGACGCTTCTATAGATTCTATGAGACTGACGGCAAGGTCAGCTTCATTTTCAAATGCAGCCAGAAGAGCATTATGGCTCAAATGCTGGCCGGGAGACCTACAAACAAAGGCAAAACTATGCTCCATACCATGCGAGGGAGAATTCTTGTTTGGGCCTACCCTAGATGACATCCTCGAGAAGGCCGTAGACAAGAAGAAAGCCTTCCCAGGTTTTCTTAACCAGTCCTACAAACAGCCCTTTCGGGGTAGGAAGTTCATGCATAAACGCCCCCCAAAAAACAAAAAGGATGGGAAGATAAAAGGTTTAAAGGCAGAGGCTTTATGTTTAATAAACCTGACAACAAGAAGCAATCCCAATGAGGGTGCGCCCCAGGTGGGGGGAAGACTGACTTACTTCCTTCAAGCCTGGGAAAAAATATCAGGGAGCGAGTGGACACTAAACATAATAAGGACTGGTTTAAAATTACAATTTCACATGATGCCGCGCAACCATTTTGTGATAACACCACAGAGAAAATCAGAGATCAAACAACTGGCCCTACAAAAAGAAATATACGGTCTGCTCGCAAAGAATGTCCTTCAGGAGGTCTCACCACAAGAGGAAGAGACGGGATTTTACTCTCCTCTTTTCCTCCGAACAAAACCAGACGGGACATTCAGGACAATAATAAACCTGAAAAAATGGAACAAATATTTAGTGACCCCGAGTTTCAAAATGGAAACAATAAAAACCTGTGTCAGATGCCTTCATCCGTCTTGTTTCATGACTGTGGTCGATCTAAGAGACGCACACTACCATGTGCCCATCCATCCCAGTTACCCGAAATACCTCAGAGTGGCGGTCATAATGCAAGGGGAACTGAAACATTATCAGTTCAGGGCTCTCCCATTCGGCCTTTCTATAGCCCCGAGAGTATTTACGAAACTGATGGCGGAGGTGATGGCCCATATAAGGGAACAAAACGTGCTAATAATCCCATATCTGGACGATCTCCTAGTAGTGGGAAGATCCTCGCACCATTGCAGTCAGCAGCTAGACAAGGTAATGACGGCCTTGTCAAATCTGGGTTGGATGTTGAATCTGGAAAAATCCAGAATTATTCCAGTACAAATACAGCAGTACTTAGGAATAATGATAGATTCGACAAAGCAAGAATGTCGTCTTCCGGGGACGAAAGTCACCAATATGATAGAACTAATAACTCAGATAAGACTTTCTCCAGTCATCTCTTTACGAAAGGCAATGTCTGTGTTAGGGTCAATGACAGCCTGTATACCGGCAGTCCAATGGGCCCAGTACCACTCCAGAGGTTTCCAGTAGGAGATACTAGAAGCACAGCTCCGGTTAAAAGGGATTTAGAAAAGCGCTTACAAATCTCACAAACAATATGTTCCCTAGGTTGGTGGATTGACCCGACCAACTTGACCAGGGGGGTTCCATGGGTATGGCCAGTTTCGGTAACCCTAACCACGGATGCGAGCCCATGGGGCTGGGGGGCTCATTTAAAAGATCAGATTGCCCAAGGTCCTTGGTCAGAAACAGAATAACTCTGTTCATCAAATATGAAAGAGCTCTTGGCGGTAAAATACGCACTCGAACACTTCCTAGCTCTCCTCCGTTCCCACCATGTAAGAGTACTGTCAGACAACAGGGTGGTGGTGGCATACCTCAATCACCAGGGGGGAACAAGGTCCCGCTCACTGATGGAAGTAACAAAATCCATCCTGACATTTGCAGAAACCAATCTATCTTCTCTGTCAGCCCTTCACATCAAAGGGACAGAGAACCAAACGGCAGATTTCTTGAGCAGAACACAGTTAAAACAAGGGGAATGGGAGTTGAACCAGGACATATTCAACCGCATTATAACTTACTGGGGAGTACCGGAAATAGATTTGTTCGCAAACTATCTAAATCGGAAAACACAGTCATTTTGCTCAATCGACCTACGGGGGAACCCAGTGACTCTAGATGTTTTCCTAATTCCCTGGAACTTCCAACTGGCCTATGCCTTTCCTCCGATAGCATTAATTCCATTAGTTCTGAAGAAAATCCGGGAGGACAGGGCGAGAGTGATTATGATAGCCCCTTCTGGCCAAAGAGAGCATGGTTTCCGTGGTTACGCGCAATGTCGGTAACAGAGCCGTGGGTTCTTCCAGACATCCCAAATCTTCTACACCAAGGGCCAATAAACCATCCACGGGGCAGAGAAGACAAGGGCTCAAATGGTGGATGAGTTAAACTATTGAGTACTAAATTTAGATCCCAGGGGGGAACCTGACTAGCGGGACTAGGACGTAGTTTGCTTGCTGAAGTCATGAATCTTTTCATCCAGCGGTGGCCAGCCAGATCCTGGTCAAAAAAGAAACTAAGGGCCCCGATACCTGAACTTTTAGAGTACTCGGGGAGAGCCCAAGATCTAAACCCTTCTGGAGGAAGTCTAGGATTTGAGAAATGTTGCGGTGGAGGGGATCAGGGACACTGGGAAGACACCAGGAAGAGAACCTCTTCCATACTTAGTTATAGATGGCAATGGTTACAGGTTTCCTACTCTTTTGGAGAGTTTGGATAACCCTGTCCGAGTGGCTTCTGGCTTTTAGTATGTCGGTCTCAGTAGCCAAGCAGCCAGGTTCAATTTTCTTAGATCTGAATAAAGAAGGGGACCTAGAACAAGGAGGTCGGTTCTTTGAGGAAGAAGTATGGGACCTTCTTCGGTCATTCCCCTCAAGGCGCTGTACCAGCTCCGACCTGGCCATATTGGGGCAATCAGGATTGTTGTGAATTTGTCTGACCGAATCTTAGGCAGCCTCTTCGTCAGCATCGGAATTTGTGGGAAGCCGTAAGCCAAGTTGAAGGTCCATGGATGAATGAAAGCAGCTATTCCCAGAGCCCCATGCACGGGGCTGAGGGAGAAATATGTTTTTGACTTTGCGTTTTGAGCATTCGCAAATAAGTCGACCTCTGGGATCCCCCATCTCGAGGTTAAGGATAGGAAAACCTCCTGGTTCAGGCACCATTCCCCAGGATGTACGTCCTTCCTGCTGAGGAAGTCCGCCTTGGTGTTGTCCGAACCCTTCAGATGTACTGCGGAGATTGAAAGCAGGTGTTTCTCCGCCCAGAGAAATATCCATGCTGCCACTAGCTTCAGACTGGCATACTTCGTGCCCCCTTGATGACTAAGATAAGCCACCGTTGTAACGTTGTCAGAGTAGACACGTATATGATGACCTTGGACTAGAGATGAGGCAGCTACCAGTGCTTCCTCTACTGCCTTTAATTCCCTCAGGTTGGAAGATCTGGAACTTATGTCAGGACCATAGTCCCGGAAAATATGTTTTTTCCACCACGGCACCCCAACCTCTTCGGCTGGCATCTGTGTGAAGCATTTTCAGGGGGAGCTGGTCCCAGCTTACCCCTCGCCAAATGTTCCGGCCTTTTAGCCACCATGAGAGGGCTGACTTCACATGTCCGTGAAGTGGAATTCTCCTGGACAGAGAGTTCCGATACCTTCGAGAGTAAAGGAGAATGTGAGTCTGGAGGGTCCGTGTGTGTGCCTGGGCCCAGGATACTGCCTGAATGCACGAAGTTAAGGACCCTAGAATGGACATGGACTCCTTCAGGGTTGGGGACCTTTTGTTGTTTGAATCTGTAGATTCTTTGGCAAAGGTCGCGCTAACTGTCTTCGGGAAGGAAGGACATTCTTCTGAGTCAAAGAGAATCCCCAGGAATTTCTTCCTTGTGGACGGCTGTAGGTCCGACTTCTGGAGACTCAGGATCCAGCCCAGGGACTCGAGAATACCTAGAGTTTTTGATGCATCTTGGTTCAGCTGAGATGTTGAAGGAGCAATGATGAAAGGTCGTCTAAGTAAGAAACAAGGCAGATTCCCTGAAGACAGATGAAGATAACCGCTTCTCTCATGATTTTCGAGAATACCCTCGGGGCTGAGGATGCACAGAAGGGAAGCACATTGAACTGGTAGTGAGTGATCCTGCGGTTGTGGGAGATCGCGAACCTGAGGAACCTCCTGTGATCTGGATGGATTGGAACATGATTATAGGCGTCCCTCAGGTCTATCGTTGCCATTACCCAGTTTTGCCCGATAAGTGGTATTGCTGTCTTTACTGACTCCATTTTGAACCTTCGATATTTGATGACCTGGTTCAAGGGTTTTAAATGTATGATTACTCTACATTTCCCGGAGGGCTTCCTTATGAGGAATAGACGAGAGTAATGACCTCTGCCTAAGTCCTGCTGAGATACAGGGGAGATCACTTTTTCTCGCAAGAGATCCTGAATTTGAAGGAGAAAGGAGTCGTGGAGGTCTGGGGGTTGTTCCGGGGTAATTGTCAGGCATTGGGGGGGACTCTCGAATTCCAATTTCAGCTTGAATTGTAAGGTGTGGAGGATCCACTGGTTCATGGATATGGACTGCCATTGGGTGAGAAACTGTGAGAGCCGGCCCCCCACCGGACAGTCATTGTTTGTCCGGAGTCTGTTGCTGTTGAGGCACGAGGATATTCCTGCCTCTACGCCTCTTCGGGTAGCTCCATCGACCTGTTTTACCTTTTCCCCTAAAGTCCTTCTGGGAGGACTGGTCACGAGGGGGGCGAAAAAAACGCTTCTTAGCAACCTTTTGTTCAGGAAGCGATTTCTTCCTATCGGAGGCCTTATCCAGGATATCATCCAGGACTGGCCCGAACTCATGGTGACCCTGAAAGGGGATGGCGCAGAGTTTAGTTTTAGAGGTAATGTCGCCTCCCCAAGATTTCCGCCAAAGAGCTCTCCTGGCTGAGTTCGAGAGGACTAGGGACCGAGCAGCCACACGAACGGACTCTCCTGAAGCATCGGCTAAGAACCCCAAAGCCTTTTGAAGAAGGGGAAGGGAGTCCACGATTTCCTCTTTGGAAGTACCCTGGGAGAGATGTTCCTCTAATTTGCGAAGCCAGAAGACCAGGGCCCTGGCAACGCAAGTAGATGCAATATTTGCTTTAAGAAGGTTTGTAGAGGACTCCCAGGACTTCTTTAGGTGGCTCTCTATTTTTCGATGCATTGGATCTTTCAATTGAGAAAAGAGTCCTCAAATGGGAGAGACGTCTTTTTGGTGACCTTAGAAACCTGAACTTCCACTCTGGGAACCTCCCAAATAGAACTGTCACCTTCTAGCGGAAAACTGTTTTTAACCCCTTAAGCCTCGAGGGTGGTTTGCACGTTAATGACCGTGACAATTTTTACAATTCTGACCACTGTCCCTTTATGAGGTTATAACTCTGGAACACTTCAACGGATCCCGGTGATTCTGACCTTTTCTCGAGACATATTGTACTTAATGATAGTGGTAAAATTTCTTTATTACCTGCGTTTATTTGTGAAAAAAATGGAAATTTGGCAAAAAGTTTGAAAATTTCGCAAATTTTCCAACTTTGAATTTTTATGCCCTTAAATCACAGAGATATGTCACACAAAATACTTAATAAGTAACATTTCCCACATGTCTACTTTACATCAGCACAATTGCACAATTTCGGAAACAATTTTTTTTTTTTTGTCAGGGAGTTATAAGGGTTAAAAGTTGAACAGCAATTTCTCATTTTTACAAGACCATTTTTTTTTTTTAGGAACCACATCACATTTGAAGTCATTTTGAGGGGTCTATATGATAGAAAATAACCAAGTGTGACACCATTCTAAAAACTGCACCCCTCAAGGTGCTCAAAACCACATTCAAGAAGTTTATTAACCCTTCTGGTGCTTCACAGGAATTTTTAGAATGTTTAAAAAAAAAAATAAACATTTTACATTTTTTTTTTTTTCACAAAAAATTTACTTCAGCTCCAATTTCTTTTATTTTACCAAGGTTACCAAAAGAAATTGTACCCCAAACATTGTTGTGCAATTTGTCCTGAGTACGCATATGTCGGGGTAAACCACTGTTTGGGTGCATGGCAGAACTCCGAAGGGAAGGAGCGCCGTTTGAATTTTCAATGCAAAATTGGCTGGAATTAAGATGGGACGCCATGTTGCATTTGGGGAGCCCCTGATGTGCCTAAACATTGAAACCCCCCACAAGTGACACCATTTTGGAAAGTAGACTCCTAAGGAACTTATTTAGATGTGTTTTGAGAGCTTTGAACCACCAAGTGTTTCACTACAGTTTGACGCAGAAAATAACATTTTTTTTTTTCCACAAAAATTATTTTTTAGCCCCCAGTTTTGTATTTTCCCAAGGGTAACAGGAGAAATTGGACCCCAAAAGTTGTGCAATTTGTCCTGAGTACGCTGATACACCATATATGGGGGGTAACCACCGTTTGGGTGCATGGCAGAGCTCGGAAGGGAAGGAGCGCCATTTGGAATGCAGACTAAAGGTACCGTCACACATAACGATATCGTTAATGATAGCGTTGCAACGTCACGCTTTTTGTGACGTAGCAACGATCTCGCTAACGATCTCGTTATAGTGTGACAGCGACCAACGATCAGGCCCCTGCTGGGAGATCGTTGGTTGTAGGGAATGATCAGGACCTTTATTTGGTCGCTGATCACCCGCTGTCATCGCTTGATCGGTGTATGTGACGCCGATCCAGCGATGTGTTCACTTGTAACCAGGGTAAACATCGGGTTACTAAGCGCAAGGCCGTGCTTAGTAACCTGATATTTACCCTGGTTACCATTGTAAAAGTAAAAAAACCAAAACACTACATACTCACCTTCTGATGTCTGTCACGTCCCCCGCCGGCGGCTTCCCTGCACTGAATGTGTCAGCGCCGGCCGGCCAGAGCACAGCGGTGACGTCACCACTGTGCTCTGCTTTACGGCCGGCCGGGGCGGCTGACACATTCAGTGCAGGGAAGCCGCCGGCGGGGGACGTGACAGACATCAGAAGGTGAGTATGTAGTGTTTTGGTTTTTTTACTTTTACAATGGTAACCAGGGTAAATATCGGGTTACTAAGCGCGGCCCTGCACTTAGTAACCCGATGTTTACCCTGGTTACCTGGGTGCTGCAGGGGGACTTCGGCATCGTTAAAGACAGTTTCAACGATGCCGAAGTCGTTCCCCTGATCGTTGGTCGCTGGAGAGAGCTGTCTGTGTGACAGCTCCCCAGCGACCACACAACGACTTACCAATGATCACGGCCAGGTCGTATCGCTGGTCGTGATCGTTGGTAAATCGTTTAGTGTAACGGTACCTTTAGATGGAATGGTCTGCAGGCGTCACATTGCGTTTGCAGAGCCCCTAATGTACCTAAACAGTAGAAACCCCCCACAAGTGACCCCACCCCATATTGGAAGCTAGACCCCCCAGGAAACTTAGCTAGATGTGTTGTGAGAACTTTTAACCCCCAAGTATTTCACTACAGTTTATAAAGCAGAGCCGTGAAAAAAAAAAACATTTTTTTATTTTTTCCTACAAAAATGTTTTTTAGCCCCCCAAATTTGTATTTTCCCAAGGGTAACGAGAAATTGGTCCCCCAGAAGTTGCTGTCCAATTTGTCCTGAGTACACTGATACCCCATATGTTGGGGTAAATCCCTGTTTGGGCGCACGGTAGAGCTCGGAAGGGAAGGAGCACTGTTTTACTTTTTCAACGCAGAATTGGCTGGAATTGAGAATGGATGCCATGTCGCGTTTGGAGAGCCCATGATGTGCCTAAACAGTGTAAACCCCCAATTCTAACTGAAACCCTAACCCAAACACACCCCTAATCCCAACCACACCCCTAGTTCCAACCATAGCCCCAGCCCAAGCCCCAACCCTAACCCTAATGGGAAAATTGAAATAAATACATTGTTTAATTTTTTTTATTTTTCCCTAACTAAGGGGGTGATGAAGGGGGGTTTGATTTACTTTTATAGCGGGTTTTTTAGCGTATTTTTATGACTGGCAGCCGTCACACACTAAAAGACTCTTTTAATTGCAAAAAATATTTTTTTTTTTTACCACATTTTGAGAGCTATAATTTTTCCATATTTTGGTCCACAGAGTCACGTGAGGTCTTGTTTTTTGCGGGACGAGTTGACGTTTTTATTGGTAACATTTTCGGGCACGTGACTTTTTTGATCGCTTTTTATTCCGATTTTTGTGAGGCAGTATGATCAAAAACCAGCTATTCATAAATTTCTTTTGGGGGAGGCGTTTATACCATTCCGCATTTGGTTAAATGGATAAAGCAGTTTTATTCTTCGGGTCAGTACGATTACAGCGATACCTCATTTATATCATTTTTTTTTATGTTTTGGTGCTTTTATACGATAAAAACTATTTTATAGAAAAAATAATTATTTTTGCATCGCTTTATTCTGAGGACTATAACTTTATCTTTTTCCTGATGACGCTGTATGGCGGCTCATTTTTTGCGGGTCAAGATGACGTTTTCAGTGGTACCATGGTTATTTATATCTGTCTTTTTGATCACGTGTTATCCCACTTTTTGTTCGGCAGTATGATAATAAAGCGTTTTTTGCCCCCTTTTTTTTTTTTTTTTTACGGTGCTCACTGAAGGTGTTAACTAGTGGGACAGTTTTATAGGTCGAGTCGTTACAGACGCGGCGATACTAAATATGTGTACTTCTATTGTTTTTTTATTTAGATAAAGAAATGTATTTATTTATAGGAATAATATATATTTTTTTCTTTATTAAGGATTATTATTTTTTTTTTTACACAACAAAATATATATTTTTTACTTTATAACATTGCCCCAGGGGGGACATCATGTTATAGGGTCAGATCGCCGATCTGACACTTTGCTGTGCACTGTGTCAGATCAGCGATCTGACGTGCACTCTTGGAGGCTTCCTGGCGCCTGCTCTGAGCAGGCGCTTGGTAAGCCACCTCCCTGCACGACCCGGATGCAGCCCCGCGGCCATTTTGGATCCGGGGCCTGCAAGTAGAAGAAGGTAGGAGACCTTCGGAGCAACGCAATCACATCGCGTTGCTCCAAGGGTCTCAGGGAATCACGCAGGGAGCCCCCTCCATGCGCGATGCTTCCCTATACCGCTGGAACATTGCGATCATGTTTGATCGCAGTGTGCCGGGGGCGGTCCGTGACCGCTCCTGGCACATAGTGTCGGATGTCAGCTGCGATAGTCAGCTTACACCCGTCCGCGGTTGGCCGCGCTCCCCCCGTGAGTGTGGCCGATCGCTAAGACGTACTATCCCATCCCTGGGAATTAAGTACCAGGTCACCTTGACGGGATAGTACGTCAGATGGGATTAAGGGGTTAAAGTCTGAAGGAACACAAAGGCCCTTCTCTGGGGAAGCCCACTCTTGGAAAATATTTTGGACATTTTCATGGATAGAAAACCCTTTTTTTTTAGTTTTGGGTTTCAGGCCCCCAAACATTTCATCCTGCACGGAATGTTTTTCCTCCACTTCCTCAACTTCCATGGTGCTTCTTACTATGAAGACCAGCTCATCCATATCCTCAGAGGAAAAGTAATATTTCTTTCCATCAGGTTTAGGGGTGGATGTGGGGCCCTCATTCTCCCAATTATCGTCTGACTCGGAGGAATGGACCTCACCAGAGTCAGAATCTGTTTCAACTGGGGCCATTTTCCTCTTTTTAGGAGGAGGAGGATGCGACACTTGGGGTTGGGAGAAGGCCGCCATGTACCTCCTGTTTAATCAAAGTTTTTATGCTGTCCAGGATGGAGGGCTGTTCAGCACGTTATATGTCATCCGTACAGGGTTGACACAGGGTCTTCTTGTAGGCGGAAGGTAGCCGGGAGCCACAAACACCACACTTGCGGCTGGGTTTGTTCTTTGGGGCAGAGACCTTTTCTCCCTAAAAGAGAGAGAGGTATACTAAGTGACCCATTTAATATGGCTGAACAGTAAAGGGACCATCCCAGCTACTAACTGCAGGAGGGTGAATGCTGGGATCTGCAGATGGAGCAGAGGGTTTGTCGCCGTCCATGGTCAAGCTGTATACAGTCACACAGAGACAGGGAGACAGCGTCTTACCTAGAGGTCCCTGACCAGGATAGGAAGATATCGATGTTCCCAGCGTTAATTACGTGCTCCTCCCCCTCTGGTCCGTAGGGAGGCCCGAGGCGACCCTAACATGCCGGCGACTTCTTGCCCTCATGGAACGCAGGAGACGGCGTGCGTTCCAGCGTGGAGCCCCAGGCCGCGAACCAGAAGTGCGTTGACGTCACATCCGGCGCGCGCGAACCCGGAACTCCACTCAAACGCCGGAGAACGAGAACGCCGGGGAGCTCAGCGAGGACCCCGGCAGCATGTCACCGCCCCGCTTTGCCCCTAACAGGTGCGGGAAGGAGTGCAGAGTCCAACCTTGAAGATGGAGACGGGCACAGCCAAGTGGAGGAGTGGATCACCGCACGATCTCTGCTGCCCGGCGGGTAATAGAATCCAGATGCTCCGTTCACCAGCCACGATAACACCTGCAGGAACCTCTTCATGCCCCACTGGGGGACAGGAAAAACACTGGAGATAGCAGGAAGGGGAGGGTTATTTAACCTCTTTGTGTTTCCTGTCCCCCATTAGGGCGGGGAGACATCCTCCAAGTTGACTGTCGTGGAAGGTGACTAGAGAAATATATATAATCTAATATATAAAGCTGAATGTGTGTGTGTGTGTATGTATGTATGTATGTATGTATGTCCGGGATTGGCATCTGAACCGTAGCAGCTACAGCCACAAAATTTTGCACAGTCACACGTCTGGACCCCGAGAGCGTCATAGGCTATGTTGTGAGGTGAAATTTTAACCCCGCGCTTTCCAATTCACCAAACAATTTTGCCCCTATCTACATAATGGGGAAAAAGTGAAAGGAAAAGTGTTGGAGGCGTCGCAGCTACAGGCACAAAATTTTGCACAGTCACACGTCTGGACCCTGAGAGCGTCAAAGCTATATTGTGAGGTGAAATTTTAACCCCGCGCTTTCCAAGTCACCAAACAATTTTGCCCCTATCTACATAATGGGGAAAAAATGAAAGGAAAAGTGTTGGAGGCAAATTAACAGCTGCCAGATGTGAACAAGGGGGACTTAAAGAATGACAGCGATGGCACCAAAGAGTATATACTGTACAGTTGCTAAGGTGGGGCCCCAACATGGGATAATCACACCACCACGGGGATATGAACACACACACAAAATGCGCCACACACTACCACGTGCTCGAACACATATACCACCCTCAGTGCACATTTCACCACACATACACCAACCTCGCCACATAAAAGTAGAAACACAAAAGTCGCCGCTCAAAACTCGCCACGCGCAAAACTCTCCACATGCAAAACTCGCCACACGTGCAAAACTCGCCACACGCAAAACTTGCACACGCAGAAAAATTGCCACACGCAGAAAAATTGCCACATGCACAAAAGTTGCAACACATGCAAAAGTTGCCTCACACAAAACTTGCACATACTCAAAAGGCACCACACATAAAACTCGCCACGCGCAAAACTCGCCATGCGCAAAACTTGCTGCACACAACTTGCTACACTAACCTGTCACATGCAACTCGACACACAAAAAGTTGCTACACGCATGTCGCCACACAAAACTCATCTCACAAAAGTCCCTACATGCATGTCGCCACACGCAACTCAACACACACAACTTGACACACGAAACTCGCCCTAAAACACACACAAGTCTGGTATCCTTCAAAAATAAAAATCTGATTAATAAGCAGACAAACTACAAGAGCAACAAATGTACCATATAGGAATCCGGCAGCTGTCAGTCACATGACCAGTCTATTATGTGTATGTGTGAGCTAATATATACTGCCAGGGGGTGGGCTTACTGTTGGCTGGGGATTTATCAGGCTGCCATTTTAGCTTACAAATACTGAGGTAAAAATACTGACCAAATAACGTGTGAACGAGGGCTAATACAGGAGGAGATGGCATACAGCTATATACTATATACAGGAGATGACACACAGGTATATACTATTTACAGGGGAGATGACACACAGGTATATACTATATACAGGAGGAGATGACACACAGATATATACTATATACAGGAGAGGTGACACACAGGTATATACTATATAGAGGAGGAGATGACATACAGGTACATACTACATACAGGAGGAGATGACATACAGGTATATACTATATACAGGAGGAGATGACACACAGGTATATACTATATACAGGAGCAGATTACCTACAGGTATATAGTATATACAGGAGGAGATGACACAGGTATATGCTATGTATAGGAGGAGATGACATACAGGTATATACTATATACAGGAGATGACACACAGATATATACTATATATAGGTGAGATGACACACAGGTATATACTATATACAGGAGATTACATACAGGTATATCTAATATATAAAGCTGAATGTGTGTATGTATGTATGTGTGTATGTCCGGGATTGGCATCTGTACCGTCGCAGCTACAGCCACAAAATTTTGCACAGTCACACGTCTGGACCCCGAGAGCGTCATAGGCTATGTTGTGAGGTGAAATTTTAACCCCGCGCGTTCCAATTCACCAAACAATTTTGCTCCTATCTACATAATGGGGAAAAAGTGAAGGGAAAAGTGTTGGAGGAAAATTGACAGCTGCCAGATGTGAACAATGAGGACTTAAAGAATGAGAGCGATGGCGACAAAGAGTATATACCGTACAGTTGCTAAGGTGGGGCCCCGACATGGGATACTCACCACACACGGGGATATGAACACAAACACAAAATGCGCCACACACTACCACGTGCTTGAACACATATACCACCCTCAGCACACATTTCACCACACACACACACCAACCTCGCCACATAAAAGTCGAAACACAAAAGTCACCACTCAAAACTCGCTACATGCAAAACTCGCCATATGCAAAACTAGGCTCACGCAAAACTCGCCACACGTGCAAAACTCACCTCATGGAAAACTCACCTCATGCAAAACTTGCACACACAGAAAAATTGCCACATGTACAAAAGTTGCACCACATGCAAAAGTTGCCTCACACAAAACTTGCACATACTCAAAATGCACCACACATAAAACTCGCCACGCGCAAAACTCGCCATGCACAAATCTTGCTGCACACAACTTGCTACACTAACCTGTCACATGCAACTCAACACACAAAATGTTGCTACACGCATGTCGCCACACAAAACTCATCTCACAAAAGTCGCTACATGCATGTCGCCACACGCAACTCAACACACACAACTTGACACATAAAACTCGCCCTAAAACACACACAAGTCTGGTATTGTCCTTCAAAAATAAAAATCTGATTAATAAGCAAACTACAAGAGCAACAAATGTACCATATAGGAAATACGGCAGCTGTCAGTCACATGACCTGTCTATTATGTGTATGTGTGAGCTAATATATACTGCCAGGGGGGAGGGCTTCCTGTTGGCTGGGGATTTATCAGGCTGCCAATAGCAACCAATCACAGCTCAGCTTCTATTTTGCTACAGTTAATTAACCTGAGCTCTGATTGGTTAATATAGGCAACAAAGACATTCTCAGTATAACAAAGCTAATATATGTTGTGAAATGCTTCTATTTGCTTAGTTTTTGCCTTTTAATAATTACATTTCTATCTATTTGTTTTGTGGTTTTTGTGTGCAGAATAAATTTTTGTTAACACATTCTATTTTGCTAACAGCAGTCATTAACCCGGGCGAAGCCGGGTAGTACAGCTAGTATTTATATAATTGTCTAAGGGGTACATCCATCTGTGAGTCTCTGTCTGTCTGTTTCTCTGTAACGGAAATCCCGGGTCGCTGATTGGTCGCAGCCGGCTGGCCGCGACCAATCAGCGAAAGGCACCGTCCGGCTGCGAATTGACCCCTCCCTACTTCCATCCAGTCAGTGCCCCCTCCATACTCCCCTCCAGTCAGCGCCCACATAGCGTTTTAGGACTGCGTTACATCGCGGTGTAGCGCAGTCCGTTAACTCTGCCATTAACTGTGTAAGCGTGCCCAACTTTTTACTATTGAAGCTGCCTATGCAGCATCAATAGTAAAAACATATAATGTTAAAAAAAATTATAATAAAAATACAAACATTATGTTCTTACCTTCCGCCGTCCGCGCCAGCCTTTCCTACTCCTCGCGACCCTCCGGTCCCAAGAATGAATTGCGGCAATGACCGGAGATGACGTAGCGGTCTCGCGAGACCGCTACATCACTACGTGTTATTGCCGCAAGGCATTACTGGGAACAGAGCGTCGCGAGGAGCATCGCTAAACACCTGGGCTGGATCCGGGGTCCGCAGGAAGGTGAGTATATAACTATTTTTTATTTTAATTTTTTTTAACAGGGATATATACTGCGTGGGCTGTGCTATATAGTACGTGGGCTGTACTGTACCTAAACCTGCAGCTGGCCCTGGCTTCACTAATTGTTCGGTCGGCCGGGCGCGACCAATCAGCGACAGACGCAGTCTGGCTGCGAATTGACGCGGGATTTGAACCACGCTTCGCTAATTAGTCGCGCCCGGCCGGCCAAATCCTGTGTATTCATTGCATTATTCTGAAATCTTCATAAATAAACTACATACTTATTCTAGAATACCCGATGCGTTAACCCCTTCCCGACCCATGACGCCACGTAGGCGTCATGAAAACCCGTGCCAATCTGACCCATGACGCCTATGTGGCATCATGGAATGATCGCGTCCCTGCAGATCGGGTGAAAGGGTTAACTCCCATTTCACCCGATCTGCAGGGACAGGGGGAGTGGTGCTTTAGCCCGGGGGGGTGGCTTCACCCCCTCGTGGCTACGATCGCTGATTGGCTGTTGAAAGTGCAACAGCCAATCAGAGCGATTTGTAATATTTCACTATGAAAAGTGGTGAAATATTACAATCCAGCCATGGCCGATGCTGCAATATCATCGGCCATGGCTGGAAAACCTGATCTGCCCCACACCCACCGATCTCGTCCCCAGTCCTCCGTTATGTGGTCCGGTCCCCTCCGTCCGCCTGCCCGCTCCCCCGTCCTCCTGTCCGCTTCCTCCTTGCTCGGATCCACCCCCCTGTGCTCCGATCACCCCCCCCCCCCACCCCTTCATACTTACCGATCCTCCCGGTGTCCGTACGTCTCCTCGCTGGGCGCCGCCATCTTCCAAAATGGCGGGCGCATGAGCAGTGCGCCCGCCGAATCTGCCAGCCGGCAGATTCGTTCCATGTACATTTTGATCACTGTGATAAAACCTCACAGTGATCAAAATAAAAAAAAATAGTAAATGACCCCCCCCCTTTATCACCCCCATAGGTAGGGACAATAATAAAAAAAAGAAAATTTTTTTTTTTCTTTTTCCACTAGGGTTAGGGTTAGAACTAGGGTTAGAACTAGGGTTAGGGTTAGGGGTATGTGTACACAGTGCGGATTTGGCTGCGGATCCGCAGCGGATTGGCTGCTGCGAATTCGTAGCAGTTTTCCATCAGGTTTACAGTACCATGTACACCTATGGAAAACCAAATCCGCTGTGCCCATGGTGCGGAAAATTCCGTGCGGAAACGCTGCGTTGTATTTTCCGCAGCATGTCAATTCTTTGTGCGGTTTCCGCAGCGTTTTACACCGGTTCCTCAATAGGAATCCGCAGGTGAAATTCGCACAAAAAAACACTGGAAATCCGCTGTAAATCTGCAGGTAAAACGCAGTGCCTTTTACCTGCAGATTTTTCAAAAATCGTGCGGAAAAATCTCACACGAATCCGCAACGTGGGCACATAGCCTTAGGGTTAGGGTTGGAATTAGGGCTAGGGTTGGAAATAGGGTTAAGATTAGGCTTGTGGTTAGGGTTACGGATAGGGTTAGGAGTGTGTTGGGGTTACAGTTGTGGTTAGGGTTGGGATTAGGGTTAGGGTTGGGATTAGGGTTAGGGTTGGGATTAGGGTTACGGGTGTGTTGGGGTTAGGGTTGTGATTAGGGTTAGGGCTACAGTTGGGATTAGGGTTAGGGGTGTGTTGGGGTTAGTGTTGAAGTTAGAATTGAGGGGTTTCCACTGTTTGGGCACATCAGGGGTCTCCAAACGCAACATGGCACCGCAATTGATTCCAGCCAATCTTGCTTTCAAAAAGTCAAATGGTGCTCCCTCCCTTCCAAGCTCCGACGTGACGTGCGCCCAAACAGTGGTTTACCCCCACATATGGGGTACCAGCGTACTCACAACAAACTGGGCAACAAATATTGGGGTCCAATTTCTCCTGCTACCCTTGTGAAAATAAAAAATTGCTTGCTAAAATATCTTTTTTGAGGACAGAAAAATGATTTTTTATTTTCACGGCTCTGCGTTGTAAACTTCTGTGAAGCACTTGGGGGTTGAACGTGCTCACCACACATCTAGATAAGTTCCCTTGGGGGTCTAGTTTCCAAAGTGGGGTCACTTGTGGGGAGTTCCTACTGTTTAGGCACATCAGGGGCTCTGCAAACGCAACGTGACGCCCGCAGAGCATTCCATCAAAGTCTGCATTTCAAAACGTCACTACTTCCCTTCCAAACCCCGACGTGTGCCAAAACAGTGGTTTACCCCCACATATGGGGTATCAGCGTACTCAGGAGAAACTGGGCAACAACTTTTGGGGTCCAATTTCTCCTGTTACCCTTGGGAAAATAAAAAATTGTGGGCTAAAAAATCATTTTTGAGAAAAGAAAAATAATTTTTTTATTTTCATGGCTTTGCGTTATAAACTTCTGTGAAGCACCTGGGGGTTTTAAGTGCTCACTATACTTCTAGATAAGTTCCTTGGGGGGTCTAGTTTCCAAAATGGGGTCACTTGTGGGGGAGCTACAATGTTTAGGCACACAGGGGCTCTCCAAACCGGACATGGTGTCTGCTAGCGATGGAGATAATTTTTCATTCAAAAAGTCAAATGGCGCTCCTTCCCTTCCGAGCCTTACCATGTGCCCAAACAGTGGTTTACCCCCACATGTGAGGTATCGGTGTACTCAGGAGAAATTGTCCAACAAATTTTAGGATCCATTTTATCCTGTTGCCCATGTGAAAATGAAAGAATTGAGGCTAAAATAATTTTTTGGCGAAAAAAAAGTACTTTTTCATTTTTACGGATTAATTTGTGAAGCACCTGGGGGTTTAAAGTGCTCACTATGCTTCTAGATAAGTTCCTTGGGGGGTCTAGTTTCCAAAATGGGGTCACTTGTGGGGGAGCTCCAATGTTTAGGCACACAGGGGCTCTCCAAACGCGACATGGTGTCCGCTAATGATTGAAGCTAATTTTCCATTCAAAAAGCCAAATGGCGTGCCTTCCCTTCCGAGCCCTGCCGTGCGCCCAAACAGTGGTTTACCCCCACATATGGGGTATCATCGTACTCGGGACAAACTGGACAACAACATTTGGGGTCCAATTTCTCCTATTACCCTTGGGAAAATAAAAAAATTGTTGTGAAAAGATCATTTTTGTGACTAAAAAGTTA